>NW_007259552.1:246750-277508 GCF_000164805.1 Carlito syrichta | reverse complement strand
CCATGCCCAGCTAATTTTTTGATTTATTGTAGAGATGAGGTCTCGCCAAGTTGTCCAGGTTGGTCTTGAACCCGTGAGCTCAGGCAATTCATTCGTCTCGACCTTTCAAAGACCTGGGATGACAGGCTGAGCCACCGCCGGCTCCATGCTAGTTTTTAATTAATCGTCCTAACACTTAAGTGTTGCTCAGAAACCCACACGTATTAATACTTCCTCTTAGTTTACAAAATGCCGTGGCATGTATTTTCTCTGTGAAGCTTCTGGTTGGGATGAAGCTGCTCTCCACTTGTTTGTCATTTCTCCAAGTCTATGAGACTGTATCATTCCAGAGATTTCCTGTGTGGTTGCTGGACATGTTAGAAATGCAGATTCTCCAGCCGGGCTCGGTGGCTCAGCCTGTAATCCCGCGCCTTTGGGAGGCTGAGATGTGGATTGCCTGAGCCCGCGGGTTCGAGACCCGCCTGGGCAGCGAGACCTCATCTCTACAATAAATCAAAAAATCAGCCAGGCATGGTAGCACATGCCTGTAATTCCGGCTACTTGGAAGGTTGAGGCGGAAGGATCGCCAGAGCCCAGCAGGTCGAGGCTGCGGTGGCCGGGAGCGGCCACTGCACTCCAGTCTGGGTAACAGAGTGAGACTCCAACTCAAAAAAAAAAAAAAAAAGAAATGCAGATTCTCAGACCTAACCAGGACCCACTGAACCGCACTCAAGTTAGAGAACCACTGCACCAGGGATTGCAAATTGGGCATTTAAAAATTGTAACTCTTTACTTAATTGCAGGAATTCTGTGAGAAGTTTTTCCTCATCAACTAGGTTGCCCTGAATTGCAATTTGTAAAGGAAAGGCAGGATGATCCATTTTCAGTATTAGGTATTAGTGCCCTGATTACCTCCAAGAGTGACCAATTAGGTTTTTGTGTGGTTTGGCTTTCTTCATCATGAATTCATGGTTTGTATTCAGCACTTCAGTAAGAGTCATTGTTTGACCCTTAAACAGGAGCCCCTTCCCATAGACTCTCATGCTCCCTGCAGCTTTGGTGACTTTCCTTGATTGCTGGCTCTGATCACCATTTCAGCTCATCTTGAACCTGCCCCCACCCAGAATTAGCAATTCCAAGAGGCCCTGGTTTCTTCCGGTGGGGAGTGGCATTGGAGCCACAATCTAGGTGCATGGTGTGTCCACTGCTACTGCGCAGACCAAGAATGGTGAGAGACAGGTCTGGCTCTGCCACCAAGCTGCAGGGCTATGGTGCAACCATAATTCACTGCAGCCTCGGTCTCCTGGGCTTAAGGGATCCTCCCACCTCAGCCTCCTGAACAGGTAGGACTGTAGGGCATGAGTCACCATGTCCCGCTAATTTAAAAAAAAGGATTTTGGAGAGATGAGGTCTCACTGTGTTGCTCAGTCTGGTCTTGAACTCCTGGCCTCAGGTGATCTTTCTGCCTCAGTCTCCCAGTTTTGGTATTACAAGCGTGAGCCATGTGCCTTGCAAGGAAATGTGTATTTTTGAAAAGAACAAAGGATTTTACACTTACATTTCTATTTCAAGTTTAATATAGGGGTTTTTACCTCTGATTTTATTCCTTTTTTGTTCTCAGAAAACTTTTTTTTGAGATAGGATCTCGCACTGCCACCCAGGCTGGAGTGCCGCGGCATGATGCCGGTTCACTGCAGCCTCAATTTCCTGGGCTCAAAGCAATCCTTCAGCCTTCCAACTAATTGAGACTACAGGCACACACCACCATGCCCAGCTAATTTTTGTGTTTTTTGTAGGACAAGGCCTCACTATGTCGCTGGTCTTGAATTCCTGGGCTCAAGTGATTCTCTAGTCGCAGCCTACCAGAATGCTGGTTTTACAGTCATGGGCCTCTGCATCTGGCCCTCATAAAAATCTTAGTTTTAACATTAACATAACTCATTATTAGTTTTAACCCACACGATGTTTGTTGTTTTTTTTTTGTTTTTGAGTTGGAGTCTCACTCTGTCGCTCAGGGTGGAATGCAGTGGCACGCTCTCGGCCAAGTTGCCCGGGCAGGTCTCCAACCCGCGGGCTCAGGCAATTCACTCACCTCAGCCTCCCAAAGTGCTGGGATTACAGGCTGAGCCACTGAGTCCAGCAACCCACACTTCAAAGGATTAATGCCACTATGACTAGTAAAGAGATTAGGATTTCTTAGTGGCTCCACTTGTCTTTAGACCATAGTTCACTACATTTGCACACCCCAATTACAATGTTCTAATTTCCTGTAGGATTGTCACCCATTTCATGTACAATTGGGTTGTAGGGGCTCCTGATGCTGCACGACTCAGCCAGTCCCAGGCCACCCCGATTTGTACTGGCTTTCGATGCCACAAGCACCTGGACTGCCTGGGGGCTTTCTCGGTGGTAGCAGTGTGGCCTGGACCAGGCTGGGAGTGCCTGCAGTGGACACCCCTGACCCTGTGGAACACAAGCTGGTGGAGGAACACACCAGCTCCCTTGCCCTGCAAGTGTGACAGACTCCGTGAGCATAAGCCCGGCTGCCACTCCCACTTCCTGTCCACCCTGCTACGGATCACTTCCACATTCCTGCCTCAGAGTTGGTGTCGGGAATCCAATCCAAGGCAGGTAGGTTCATTCATTTCAGATTCTGTTTTTCTATTTCAGGGATTGTCTTTAAAAACTGCAATAAATCAAAAAGTCAGTCGGGCGTGGTAGCACATGCCTGTAATTCCGGCTGCTTGGAAGGCTGAGGTGGAAGGATGGCCGGAGCCCAGCAGGTTGAGGCTGCGGTGGCCGGGAGCGGCCACTGCACTCCAGTCGGGGCGGCAGAGTGAGATGAGACTCCAACTCAAAAACAAACAAACAAAAACAAACAAACAAAAAACTCTGTTAACATGTACAACATTGACATGACTTCTAAGCCCAAAGTATTACTTCCTAGTTGGTCTCACTTCCACTATTGTCCTTGTCCTCCATGGCAGCCACTTCAGTTTTTATCTTTCTTGTTTTAAGAAAAAGAAAGTAACTATGCATTTACATTGCATCACATACACTGCTCTGCCCTGCATCCACCGCTCTTCTCCCTTCTTCCAGGACTCAGCTCCCCACTGCATGAATCAGCGTACCTCATCCCCTACCGATGGACATCCACATTGTTTCCAGTATCACAAATGCTATGATGACACACTGTGCATAAAGCCGTTTCATTTCTTTGCGAGTTCCTTTGAGGTAGATTGCTAGAACTGCTTGGTCAAAGGGCAAATGCATATGTAGCTTTGTTAGATGTTGCCAAATTCTTTTCCACAGATGCTGTAACATTCTGCATTCCCGCCAGCAACGTATGAGTTCATGTATCCCACAGCTTCATAAAGGAAGTACGAGGGTACACTTCTGAACGTCTGCCAATCACGTAGGTGAGAAACTATCTTAGTTTCATCTCTTGGTTAGTGTTTTTTACAGCTTTTTTGCAGTGCAATTAGCAGAAGATAATAAACATTCCATCCACGAGTTTCATCCTGCCCCTTCGCCATGGCCTCCCACTCCCACCCTGTCTACAGGGAACCACTGACCTACTTTCTGTCATCATACATTAGTTTGCATTCTCTAGACTTTATGTAGTGGAATTGCACAGTATCTACTCTTTTTATCTGGCTTCTCTTACTCAGCAGAATGACTCTGAGGCTCATTCACACTGCTGCGTGTGCCATACGTTCAATCCTTTTCACAGCTGAGGCGTGTTTTATTTTTTACATGGTGGTGGTGGTTCCTGTATGTGATGTGTTGTTTTTCTCTAGCCAGCAAAACAGCAACAGACTATTTCAAAAAGAAAAAGAGCTACATGTAATATACAAATATATATTACTTATATAAATATGTGAAAAAGCTAAATATAATATATAAATATATATTTACGCCGGGCATGGCAGCTCACACCTGTAATCCCAGAACTTTGGGAGGCCGAAGTGAGAGGACTGCCTGAGTCCATGGGTTCGAGACCAGCCTGGGCAACTTGGTGAGACCTTGTCTCTACAATAAAACAAAAAATTAGCCAGGTGTGGGGGCGTGTATCTGTAGTTCCAGCTACTTGGAAATCTGAGGCAGAAGGATCACCTGAGTCCAGCAGGTTGAGGCTGTGGTGGCTGTCCATGTGCCACTGCACTTTAGCCTGGGTGACAGAGTAAGACTCCAACTCAAAAAAAAAAAAAATGTATATTTATATAAATATGTGAAAAAGCGAAATGTAATAGATAACTAACTCAAACTTCTTGATCATTTCTGGTAGCTTGGTAGACTTCTATTAATCTTTTATGGTGTCATTTCTAGTAAAGGACCTAAACAGATGCTGGCTCTGTGTTTACCACACCTAGATGTTTCTAAGCAATTTTTTTTTTTTTTTGAGTGGAAGTCTCACTGTCGCCCGGGCTGGAGTTCAGTGGTATACTCACGGCCACCACAGCCTCAACCTGCTAGGCTCACGTGATCTTTCTGCCTCAGCCTTCCAAGTAGCTGGAACTATAGGCACGCGCTACCACGCCTGGCTTATTATTTATTTATTTATTGTAGAGACAAGGTCTCACCAAGTTGCCCAGGCTGGTCTTGAATCCCTGGGCTTAGGCAATCCTCTCACCTCAGCCTCCCAAAGTGCTGGGACTACAAGCTTGAGCCACCATGCCCAGCCTTCTACCTGATTTTAAAGCCCCCCCATTACTCCGTTTTAATGTCGTTTACATCCTAACCTTCTCCAAAATCTAGCCCAACACCAGGCACAAAGAAATAAATAAGGAATTCAACACCTGAAGAACACAGCTATTGCTGAGCATTGGATATGAAGGAAAGCATACTGTCTGTCCCTACACTCTGGCCTCTGTGTGGTTCCTTCCCAGGTGAATGCCTGCAGTGGCTATGGTTTTCAAATGCAAAGTTAACACAAGGCAGCCTGCCTTGCCTTAGGAAAAGTTTTTCTCCTTTTTTTTTGAGTTGGAGTCTCACTCTGTCACCCAGACTGGAGTGCAGAGGCTGCTCCTGGCCACTGCAGCCTCGACCTGCTGGGCTCCAGAGATCCTTCCACCTCAGCCTTCTGAGTAGGAATTACAGGCATGTGCTACCACGCCCGGCTGATTTTTTGATTTATTGTAGAGATGAGGTCTCGCCAAGTTGCCCAGGCAGGTCTCGAACCCGGGAGCTCAGACAATCCACTCATCTCAGCCTCCCGAAGTGCAGGATTACAGGCTGAGCCACCGAGCCCAGCTGGAAAAGTTTTTCTTACCAAAAGACACTTAGAGAACACCTCCGATGTAAAGGACTCATTTACTCCCATGTCAGTTCATTTGGTGTTGGTTATTTCAGTAACCGAGGACACATGCTCACTCACCTAGTTAACCATCTGCTAAGGACAAGGAGGAAATGTCAGTTTTCTTCATCTGCTGTCAAGCACCAAACTTTTTTTTAGCTAAAGTCAAACAGTGTAATGTTTTAAATGGATTTAGAAATAAAAGTCTGTTAATTTCTTTTATTTGGGAACTGTGCAGTTTTATCATTTCACAAGAACGAAGCAGGGGACAAAAGGAAGTGCAGCACTCCTTAGGTGTTGGGTTCCTGGCAAGTCGCGGGCCGATCTCTATGCAAACAGACTCCTTATTCCCTAGAGTGCAGAAACTTACAAAGAAAGTGATGACATGAACACATGCATGAGCTATTATACATAATTACAAGAGCTGATTCTGTAGTCACTATCTCTCATCTCATCAGTAGGAGCGAATGGCCGGGGGGACGGTGGCACAGTCGGCCTCGTTCAATGTTTTGTCGATTACGGGTCTGTACTCCAGAGTGACCTTAAAAAGAGGAGTTGGTGGTAAGTTAGGCACAAAAATGTACAAAAAAGCTTGCTTTTGAGAAAATTTAACTATAAAAGTAGATTTGCAGGCGTGGGAACTTAAAAGGCAGACGTAGTTACTGGAGTATTTTTCTTTTTCTTTTTGTTGGAGTCTCACTCGTTACCCAGGCTGGAGTGCAGTGGTACGTTCACGGCTACCGCAGCCTTAACCTCCTGGGCTCAGGTGATCTTTCCACCTTAGTCTTCCAAGTACTGGAACCACAGGTGCATGCCACCATGCCCAGCTAATTTTTTTTGATGTATTGTAGAGACAAAGTCTTGCCAAGTTGCCCAGACTGGTCTTAAACCCCTGGGCTTGAGGCAATCCTCTTGCCTCTGCCTCCCAAAGTGCTGGGATTACAGGCATGCACCACCACACCCAGCTGGAGTATTTTTCAAAGACAAACTTGAAAATGATGTGCTTGCACAACAGGGAACTGGCTATGTGAATGAGGATAAACCTGTACGGAGGGACAGAGCAACTAAAATAACATCGTACAAGATGCTTAATGCTTCACAAAAATGCTTGCAGGAAACTGTATATGCCATCATAATTTATTTTAAACTACACTTTTTAAGTTTCTCTTCTTTTGTATGGTTTTTCCACTTAAGAGTATTCATACAGGCTGAATATCCCTAATCCAAAATCCAAAATGCTCCCGAATCGGAAACTTTCTGAGCACTAACATGACACTCAGAGGAAAGGCTCATCGGAGTGTTTCAGGCTGCAGATACTCAGATTAGGAGTGCTGAACCAGTAAGTGTAATGCCAGCATTCCAAAATTTAAGAAAAACCCGCAATCTGAAACACTTGTGGTCCCAAGCATTTCAGATAATGGAAGCTCAACCTGTATACATAAATATGTACACACACAGGAAAAAGTATGTATAGATACACATAAAACTTCAAAATATTTCAAAATGAAAATGTTATCTCTGACTGGTGGGTTCTTATTTTGTTCTTTTTTACTTCCCAAAATGAGTATACATTTCTTTAACTATCACAAAAGACCCCAAACATTAAACATAGGATTGTGCTAATAGGGGGAAGTTCGACTTCTATATCCTATCAGAAAATAGCCTTCATGATAAATTCTGAAAATGACTGCCTGAATTAAAGGCATGCTAGGCACTCTCTAATATGAAGTGATGATGACAGAGTTCACTGTAACTTCTGTAGACACAGACAAATAATTAGACTCTGACAAGCTATGAAAAGTTTAAGGGTGAAAGCTTTCTATCTTCATTATTTCTGAGTCTTAACACCCAGCAAAAATGTCCAACGGGCGAATTCAGTGGAACAAGAATGCAACCCCCTACTGCAGTCTCAGCTACTGCAGTCTCAGCTAGTTGTCCCCAGTATGTTGCCCATCCCACCACTCAAACTCTGCCCTTCTCTGCTCTGTGCCCAGGATACTAAGGGCTGCACAGGTCCAACCAATGGTAAGAGAGAGGAGGGGTCTCTTTCCGGCTCCCTTGGCTGCAGACAGGCTTCTGGTAGTGGTCGTGTGTCTCTACCCCAAAAATATGGCTTCTGCTGGGCTCCACACTCACCATCTCCTCCCCTGCCATCAGGCCTCAGACACCTGCTCCCGGCTCTGCGACCTCCCTGGCCCTTCCTTGAGGCTCCTCTGAACTCCCCGAAGGCACGGGATTATTTCTAGCCAGAAGCCTGACTGACATAATGTCTTTCTCAGCAGCAGCTTAAATCTGTCCACAGTGGATTTACACCTGGACTGCTTCTCCCAGCTCACCATCACCAAGGCCAGAGGACAGAACTGGGTGGAACAGCATGGGCGCTGAGGCACCATGAGAACAAGCTCCCCACTTACTTTTCCAGTGTTGACATCCACATAGGAGAGGGTATGCTTCCTCCAGTGCTCTCCAAAGGGCTTCTTCTGCTGCCCCTGAATGGGCTTGGAGTAGTCATACTCATCAATCCGCACCTGAGGCCAGATATACCATCACATCACATTTCTTACTACTCTAACAGTCACATAAACAGAAAACATGGCAAACATTACAATGCTACACAGAGACCAGCCTCACACGCCCTAGAACTCATTCCATTTCCACATCAGCACACGAGGTTGGCAACATCTCCCATTCGGAACCCATCGAGGCTACAGGGCTGGTCAGCGGGTCAGCAGCCAGCAGCCAGAGTGAACCATTTCGCCATTTCCCCTTAGACATCCTTTACGTACCTAAAAGTTTATCAGATACTTTGTCTTTCTGCTCCAACTTTGGGAGGTTGCACCTCAGCTTTTTCTTTCAGTTTGTTTTTATTTAAAAGTTCTAATTTTAGCAACTACATCAAAATGTTCAAAAACTCTTAAAGAGAAGCTGAACAGTATTAAGGAAAATCCTGCATGTAGTAATGGATGAGACATGTGAGGTCTCGTCAAATAAAAACCGTTTCTGCTGAGTGAAGAGGGTAAGAGGGTGGGCAGAGGCGGCCTGTGGGGCTACAAAGTGGCCTCTAACTTAGACCCATGCAACTATGGGACAAGCTCTCCTAGGGTAGGCAGCTCCAACCTGCGAATCTGCTGTAACTGACTGAGATGAGACTCACGTGCCTCAGCTCTGAGGACAGCCAACCCTGGAGAAGCACCGACCCTTCAGTCTACACCACAGACTGGCTCACCAGGCTCTTCCTCTACACTGACTACCAGGCAAATCCTATCTAGTCCCAGTTGGTGGAGAACAAATCAGTAAAATTTCATAGTAAATAAAAATCTGATTTTCCGTACCCCTGTGTTCAGCTGACTGGAAAGGCTGCCACCAGCAACCCACAGTCCATCCTGAACCAGACTGTGTGTCTGCCCTGTGGAAGATCTTTATCCTTTTGCTGATATGGTTTATCCTGAACTTGTACTTGCACCCCAAGCTTCCCTTTCTGTGTATTTTGCTATCACATGCTAAAAGCTCTTGTCTGCCAGAATCTGACACGTATGCTCTGCCCAAAAATCAATTTATCTGGAAAACAAGCGACAAACAATTAGGATCTATAATACCTTTTCCAAACCATGGGGGCAGGTGTAAAATGATGATTTTTAATTCAATAAACCAGCATTCAATGGCACTCTGGCTGCACTTCTAGCCCCAGTCCTTGTAAGAACAGGCACATTTGCTCAAAGGCTGCTGTTGGCAGCAGTAGACACTGATCCAAAGCAAAAAAAGGGCACACTGATGCTGAAGACGGTGAGAGAACAAATGGTGGAAGTTGTCAGAAAAAGGAAGCATTTCTTAACATTTACTTTTGGGACAATGGAATGAAATGCAGAGAAAGGGCAGGGATGGTGCTAGTGACACGTGGGAGGAGACGGCAGTGGCCCACGGGGCATGATACGAAGACGCACCTTGTAGTCCTCCCTGGCATGAGCACCCCGTGACTCCTTCCGCGCCTCTGCTCCGTAGATGGTCTGCAGTGCACACAGCATCAGGTTTTGCAGCTCCAGGGTCTCTACCAGGTCCGTGTTCCAGACCATTCCTGGGACACACAGATTCCATGAGGGGCAGGACCATCACACAGGGACTCCAGGCTGTCACCGTGGGCCTGCCAGCACGGACCACTGGTGTGGCTGTGTACTGCAGGCCAGGGCCCACCCAGACAGCAGGCACAGAACCAAATCAGTGCTATACAGGACAGACACCCACCCGCCCTGCAGGCACCCCTGATGCTCACCCCTGTCAAACGTCTTCAAGTGCTTCAGGTCTCCATAGAGCTGGCTGATTTTCTCACAGCCTTCCTGCAACACGCTTCCCACACGGAACACTGCCGCATGATTCTGCATTGACTGTGACACAAAATACCATTTTTTTTTTTTTTTGAGTAGGAGTCTCACTCTGTCTGTAGTAGCATGCTCACAGCCACCATAGCCACAACCTGCCAGGCTCAGGCGATCCTTCTGCCTCAGCCTTCCAAGTAGCTGGAACTACAGGCATATACCACCACACCCAGCTAATTTTTATGACTTATTGTAGACACAAGGCCTGGCTGTTCTGTAGATGCTCCTTGTATAATGAAGCTTCTTCACAATTTTATTGTGCACGCTCACAAGAAATGTGCTAAGAAACAAACTTGAAGATTATTGTAGGTTTGCTGAAGGATCACACATCGACCTGTTTCCTATCAAATAGGTCTTTCCACTCACTCACTGTCAAGAAACCCTCTATTTATTTATTTATTTAATTTTTTGAGTTGGAGTCTCACTCTGTCAACCCAGACTGGAGGGCAGTGGCACACTCACGACTACTGCAGCCTCGGCCTCCTAGGCTCAGGCAATCCTCTCACCTCAGCCTCCCAAAGTGCTGGGATTACAGGCTTGAGCCACTGCGCCCAGCTTAACAGTTTTTCAGGAAGAAAAGGAACACAATTACATCTAACCCCACATCTTAGAAAATAAAAAATTGTTTAAAATTACATCTAAGAATTACATCTAGCTGGGCATAGTGGCTCACACCTGTAATCCTAGCATTTTGCAAGGCAGAGAAGAGAGGATTGTCTGAATTTGGGGGTTTGACACCAGCCTGAGCAACATGGTGAGACCTTGTCTCTACAGTAAATCAAAGCTACTTGGAAGGCTGAGGTGGAAGAATCACCTGAGCCTAACAGGTAAAGGCTGCTGTGGCCGTGCGTACTCCAGCCTGGGTGACAGAGTGAGACTACGACTAAAAAAAAATTACACCCAAGAACAGCCTTTCACATCCTTTAGCAGTCATGTATTTTTTCTTTTTGAGTTGGAGTCTCACTCTGTCACCCAGACTGGAGTGCAGTGGCCGCTCCCGGCCACCGCAGCCTTGACCTGCTAGGCTTCGGCGATCCTTCCACCTCAGCCTTCCAAGTAGCTGGAACTACAGGCGCGCGCTACCACACCCAGCTAATTTTTTTGATTTATTGTAGAGATGAGGTCTCGCCAAGTTGCCCAAGTGAGTCTCGAACCTGTGGGCTCAGGCAATCCACTCACCTCGGCCTCCCAAAGCACGGGATTATAGGCTGAGCCACCTAGCCTGGCATATATTTTTTTCAAATCTCCTTCTAACATATTTCTGTTATTCAAGTCATTTTACATTTTGTAGCTATAAGGTGACTGAGATGTTTACTGACTTCTGAGCAGATTACTACTGGCATATGGAAAAGCTACTGGTTTTTATATACAAATCTTTTATCTAGACACCTTACTACTTTCTTTTTTTTGTTTCTATTAGTTTTTCAGCTTATTCTCTTGTAATTTCTGGGAAATGGTATCTGCAAACAATTTTATCTATTCCTTTTCAATACACAGCTCATTCTTTTTTTGATTCTGACTATATTAGCTGGAGTCAGCAGAAAAATCACTTCCCCTACTGAAATGCATATTCCATAAGTGCAAGCTGACTCTAGCACCTTATGAAGTTCGGCACACAGGCACCAAGACACGCCGTGCTGGTGGGAGAGTCTCTAGCATTCCCATTTCCATCTCCGAAGGCAGGTTCCCCTCCTCTAATGCCACGATTCCACTGTCCTCAAGGGCCTCCAACACTACAAAAATCCTGCCTGGCAGCCCTCAACCTTCCATGCTTCACTCAAGCTACTCTTCTCATCATTCCACAGAGTCTTCCTAAAGCCCAGCCTCACTCAAAGACAGAAGCACACAGGCCCCTGAAAATGGCAGCAGGTAGCCGTTGTTCTGGAGGGGTCTGTGTATACGTGCCACCGGACACCTTTCAGAATATGTCTAAAGCAATAGGGCTTCTTTTTAGAAAATACTCACATGCAGAAATGCTTGCAAATCATCTCAAGTAGACAGAACTCTCATTCATGGAGAAGAATCTCTGTATCAGAAGAGTTTGCTTCCTGTTTTATTTATTGTTCTTATCGAGCTAAACTTTACCCAATGGACTGACACTAACTATATGTAGCTACTTCTATTAAAACTAAAGAAAATTAATATTAATAATACTGGCTGTAGTTCAAGAGCTCCACAGCCACCTGTGGCTAGTGGCTACCACACACCGGACAGCAGAGATTGAGAACTTCTCCAACATCACAAAAGTCCTGCTGGACAGTTCTGATGTGGAAGGCCAACTCTCGGATGGCACATGCTGCACAGATCAGTTTCCACACAGCCTGTTCTCCGCCTTGTCTGAGACACTTAGGGGCAGCAATAGACCCAGTTTAAAGACATTTCCAGCCGGGCTCGGTGGCTCAGTCTGTAATCCCGCGCCTTTGGGAGGCTGAGGTGAGTGGATTGCCTGAGCCCGCGGGTTTGAGACCCGCCTAGGCAGCGAGACCTCATCTCTTCAATAAATCAAAAAATCAGCCGGGTGCGGTAGCACATGCCTGTAATTCCAGCTACTTGGAAGGCTGAGGCAGAAGGATCGCTAAAGCCCAGCAGGTCAAGGCTGCGGTGGCCGGATGCGGCCACTGCACTCCAGTCTGGGCGACAGAGTGAGACTCCAACTCAAAACAAACAAAAAAAAAGACATTTCCGAGTTGCCAGAAGCTAGGCATGATCATGTGACTAGTGTCTGCTGTCTGGGCACGAGCTGTAAGCATGAATGTCGTGTAGAATTCAACCTGCTGAGATGAAGCAGCCCCAGCTGGGGACTGAGCTCCTCTGGTGTCTCTCAGCTCTTCCTCCTTCAGGCTGCAATTAATCTATGATAAGTGACAGTCTGAGGACAGAAGTCACGCTCAAGCACACATGAGTGAGCCAAGGAGAGCTGTCTATGATGCCACCCAGTCGTTGATTCTGCCCTGGACTGTCGATCTCCAGCCTTCTATGTGAAAAAGAAGTGCACGTCCATCTAATTAAGGCCCCTGGCCTTTTCCAAATTCTGACTTGATATAGCCAGGGGTACGCCCTACTTCTGTTGACCTCTAGCTACCAGTATAGACTCGTATGTTTACTGCAGCACTATATACAACAGCAAAACTGTGAATCACTCACAAGTGGGAGCTAAACAATGTGTACACATAGACACACAGAGACTACAAAATGTGAGAATGTGGTGAGGGAAGGGTACCTATCGGGCAGAGTACACGCTATTCAGGTGACGGCTACACTAGAAGTCCAGACTTCACCACTACACAACAAATGCATGAAACAAAACTGCACTCGAACCTCCTAAATCTATATCACACACACACACACACACACACACACACACACACACACACAACACACTCCCCAGTACGGGACCAGCCACGCAGCCAGCATCTATTTACTCCAGGGCGAGTCCAGGTTCTTACCTTCTGCATGTTAAGTCGTAGTTCCGATGTTCTTATGCTTCCTTCAGCAAATCTCAATTTGTCAAGATTCATGACAGATTCTTCCCCAGCATTTGGTTTAATTGGAGGAACTTTATCTCCTAAAAAAAAAAAAAAAAGCCAGAATTCAACCTTTGAAAAACATTTTGAAAAACCAAATGGATTTAGAATGACCCACACATGTGTGTCACAGCCGTACAAGGAGTTTGGAAAACGCAGATGTAACCTGAGCCATACACTGGCTGGCCTGCCCTGTACCTAGGGAAGAGCCTCTCGGCTCAGAGCCAGTTTCAAAGAATACACATAAAGATGGAATTAAGCCATCTTGGAATGAACAAACTAGATATCTAAAATTAAAGACTTAAATATACACAAACGGTCCTTGCACTCGGACAAACGGGAGAAATGACATTCTCCTGAGAGTGGTCCCAAGGGTCGGCCACACCCCACTGTCCCTAGGCTGCACAAACAAGGGAGGTGGCTGCTGTGGTCTGAAAGTCTGGTCCTAAACCTTGCCTGCTCCTCCTTATCCTTCAAGATTTGCAGCTCTCTTTTCTAAAACCGTATTTTGGGGATGAAAAAAAAATTTTTTAAATGACATTTTAAAAAAGTATTTTCTTTAGCAGGCAGTACATGCAGGAGGAGAGAGGCATGGAATTCAAGAGACAGGGCCAGGCACGGTGGCTCAGCCTGTCATCCAAGTAATTCGGGAGGCCGAGATGAGAGGACTGCCTGAGCCTGCGTGTTTGAGACCCACCTGGACAACTTGATGAAACCTCATTTTTACAATAAATAAAAAAAAATTAGCCAGGCGTGGTAGCGCACGCCTATAGTTCTGGCTACTTGGAACGCTGAGGCGGAAGGATTGCCGGAGCCCAGCAGGGCGAAGCTGAGGTGGCTGGGAGCGTGCCACTGCCCTTGTCTGGGCGACAGAGTGAGACTCCAACTCAAAAATAAATGAATAAATAAATAAACTCATCATATTTAGTTAGGGTTTTTCAAGTTGTGGCAAAGACAAAGCTGTATTTAAGTTCTAGCACCATCGGGATACAGCCCCTGGCAACCACTGTAGGGAAGACCTATTTTCTTCCCTAGAGTTTGCCTTTTCCAGAATGTCACATGAAAAGAATCACATGTGTGTGGCATTCTGCATCTGGCTCCATAGAATACTGCAAGAGTTATCTGTATGTGTAAGCAGTTAGTTCCTTCTTACTGTTGAGTAAAAGTGTTTGCAGAACTCTCAGACATAAAAGCATAAGAAATTCTCACTGCTACAAAGTGCAGGTTACCAAGTAAGATGAGCATGTCCAGGGTGTCAAGAAAGGTGGACCTGAACCTTTGCCAATGACCAGCAATGACTTGGGACAAGGAACAGCCTCCGCATGTGCTGGCCTCCTGAGCTGCAGTCAGATCCAAGACAGTGCTTGAAGCTTAGCCTACACTTTTCATTATCTGTATCTCTCTAGGTAGTATAAAAGGGGTATGTTAATTAGTAAAGACTGTGCTAGTTTCTTCACTTGAATCCATACAAAAGCATTTGTTTATGAAAACAGTAGAAATGATTCTAAACATTTAACACCAGTGACATGCAATGGGAAGAATATGGGACTGAGCGTCCCACCATCCTTGCCAGGAAATGTTCACCCGTGCCTTGTCCACCTCACACTGTTCTGAGCAAATAAGGCTGATGACCACCATAAAGACCCCCGGAAGGCCAAAGCAACGGTAAGCATCCTGTCCTTAGTCTATATAAGTAGATTCATACTTCTAGCACATGCTATTTTTTTTCTGCTGAACATTATTTTAAGCTACCACAAGAAGAAAACCACCAGCTGAAATCCATTCTACCACTGATGGGTGGGAACCATGGCCCAGTCCTTTGTTTGCTTTAGGTATCCCTTCTCCTATAATATAGGTTAATTATACTTTGTTTTCAGCGTGACCTACATTATTTTTCTATAAGCACCAAAATTTTATCTATTCATTTATGCCTACTATTTAAAACATTTCATTGCAAATAATTTTTATCAGGCAAGTTCTATGTCTTAAACTCCCCCTCAAAATAATAGTTTCCTAACAGTGTCTTTACTAAGCGGAACATAATGATTACAAAAAAAAGGTCCCAAAACGTTTACCTTAACTGTTAAGACCTCCTCCAGCTTGTATCTAGTCTCAGCATTACCACCACATAATCGCTGGGTTTCCCTCAGATTCCTCTCTTCCAGGGGAAAAAGAAAAAAATAACAGACTACCTCTACATGATCACTAAGCACACTTCCAACAACAAATCAAGATTTTTACAATCTCTTGCCTTCTGCGACAGCCCAACTACTTGGAGAAAATGCTTACCAGGCCTGCAAGACTCTTCGATGCTCAGGGCACATGCCCGGCCAAAGACGACCAGGTCCAAGAGTGAGTTTGCCCCAAGACGGTTGGCACCATGCACTGAGGCGCTAGCAGCCTCCCCGCAAGCATACAGGCCGGGCACGATTTGATCCTGGCCGTTCACATGCCTCAGAACCTGGAGAAAAGAAGATTTCGGGTGAAACGTCAAGGTGCCCATGTCTCCACAGGCCTGCTCCGATGCATGGGGTGTCTGTGCTGTGGGTCTTCACTGTGGGTAAGTGAAGACCTGTCTACTCTGCCTCAGAGGGATCCCTCTAAGTGCATCCTCCAGGTTCCCTCTGACCCTGAACAGTCTGCATCTGCAACTGTCCCCATGCCCCAAGCTCCTGAGGACTTCATCTGCACCAGACTGGACTCCTCTGTGCTTGGCTCTGCAATCCACTCACACTAGAGAGCAGGGCAGGTAAAGGAGCTTTGCAGGGCGACTGAGTGACACTGCAGACCCTCCCACTCATGGCTCATCTGTGCAGGGAGAGTAGCAGTTCCTCCCACCTTGCCTGACCAGGAGCCGTGGGAGACCCGTGTGAACTGCAGACCATTCAAAGGCATTAACTGTAAAGGTTGCCCGATTTATAAGGCCATTAGAAATAACACGAGGTTGGGCAATCCCTTTGGGTCTCCTTCAACTGTGGGAGCTTTTCTGTCCTCTCAATAAATCCTGCTTTCTTAAAAAAAAAAAGAAAAAGAAAAAATGAAAAGAAATAACATGAGATTCTAAGGGAAAGTAATTATAAAAGAGAAAAACCTGCAAATGATATTATAACTATTTGCTAGGAGGAATTAATAAATTATTAACACCAAAGTGCACTAGGTGTGATGCCTCATGCCTGCAATGGCAACACTTTGGGAAGCCAAGGTAGGAAGACTACTCAGGTCCAGGAGTTTATGATCAGCTTAAGCAACACAGCAAGACCTCGTCTCCACAAAAATAACAATCTTAGCTGGGCATGGTGGCACATCCCTCTGTAGTCCCAGCTACTGGGTAGACAAAGCCGGAGCCAGGAGGCTGCGCCAAAAGGACCCCCTGAGCTGAGAAGGCGGAGGCTGCTGTGCACTGTGACTGTGCCTCCACACCCCAGCCTGGGCGACAGAACGAAGTCCCAAGTCTCCTCACAAAACAACAGCAAAAACACTGTTCAGGAGTGAGTGCACAAACTGGACCATACAACCAATCCTCCTCCGCCCTCCAGCAACAGCAATATAAAGTAAGCGCGTCTACCAGACCCAGCGCCTTCGTGAATAAGACATCTGCTTCCCCTCTAAGACCTGAAAAGACAGCTGTGAGGCAGGCCCCAGTGTTTCTGCCTTCTTTCCCACAGCAGGAGAGGCCCCACCATCGTTACCTGCCCCTTGTAGTTAGTGGGAATGCCGCCCATGTTATAATGCACGGTGGGGAGGACAGGGATTGGCTCCTTGGTGACGTCTACGCCAGCGAAGATCATGGCTGTCTCTGAAATGCCAGGTAGGCGCATGGCTAGCTGCTCAGGGGGCAGGTGGTGCAACTGCAGGTAGACGTGATCTTTTTCAGGGCCACAGCCTCTAGCAAAACAGAACATCACAACATAAGGCAAACAACAGTAACTGTAGAAAATCAAGAATAAGATATCATTAAAGCATGTGAATATCAACATTTTTAGACACCGAAGAAAATCTCCCTTCATTTATGGTGACTCTCTCATCAAACCTTTCCTCAGCGTCTAAGGGTGTGCCAGGGAAAAGCCTAAGTGCTGGGACACACCCAGAAGAGGAATAAAAACCTTGCCCTGGACTGGCGCGGTGGCTCATGCCTATAATCCCAGCACTCTGGGAGGCCGAGGAGAGAGGACTGCCTGAGCCCAGGGGTTCAAGACCAGCCTGGAAAACTTGGTGAGACCTCATCTCTAAAATAAATTTAAAAATTACCCAGGCGTGGTGGCGTGTGCCTGTAGTTCCAGCTACTTGGAAGTCTGACGGGGCCATGAGCGTGCCACTGCACTCTAGCCTGGGCGACAGTGAGACTCCAAAACAAACAAAAAAACTACCCTGCCCTCACTTGTCCCAGGGTTCAGACAGCTAAGCTGTGCTTGGCAAAGCATTTGATGCCAAATAGAGCCTGTGGTAGACTGGCTCCAGGACCCTCACGGGTACCAAAATCTGTAGCTGTTCAAGGCCCTGATATAAAATGGGACAGTATTTGCATATGGCCTGTGTATCTCCTCCTGTATGCTTGTTCTAGATTAGTTATACCTACTACATTATAAATGTTAACAGTTGTTAGAATGTATTGTCTAAGGAATAATGACAATGACCCCTCCCCCCAAAAATGTCTGTTATGTATTCAGTAAGGTTGCAATTGTATTTCTTTTTTTTGAGTCAGAGTCTCACTCTGTTGCACAGACTGGAGTTCAGTGGCACGCTCACGGCTACCACAGCCTCAATCTGCTGGGCTCCAGCGATCCTTCCGCCTCACCCTACCAAGTAGCTGGAACTACAGGCACGTGTCACCATGCTCAGCCGATTTTTTTGTAGAGATGAGGTCTTGCCAAGTTGCCCAGGCTGGTCTTGAGCCCGTGGGCTCAGGCAATTCCTCTCATCTCGGCCTCCCAAAGTGCTGGTATTATAGGTGTGAGCCACCACGCCTGGCCTTGCAATTTTATTTCTGAGCTATAGTTGGTTGAATCCAGGAAGTGGAACCCATGGATATGGAGGAACAAATGTACTCCAACAAACCACTTGACTTTTTTTCTTTTGAGTTGGAGTCTTACTCTGTCGCCCAGGCTGGAGTGCAGTGGCACACTCACAGCCACTGCAGCCTCGACCTGCTGGGCTCTGGTGATCCTTCCGCCTCAGTCTTCCAAGTAGCTGGAACTACAGGCATGCGCCACCACACCTGGCTAATTTATCTTGATTTATTGTAGAGATGAGGTCTCGCCAAGTCACCCAGGCTGGTTCCCTCAGGCAATCCTCACTTCGGCCTCCCAAAGTGGTGGGATTACAGGCGTGAGCCAACAAACCTGTCTACCACTTGACTTATTTACGTAAAAATGTAAGACCTCTAAAGGTTTGCATACCAGCAGATATTTAACAAGAGTTTCTACATTAAAAGAACAGGGTCAGGCAACAGCAGAGCTCCAAGCTGTCTTACTGAAAGACAATCCACATGCCTTGGAGGCTGCCAAAGCATCTGCGGGTTATCAATCACAACACCAAAGGGTCACATCTGACTTCAGGCTGGGTGTGTGTCTCTCTCTCCCTCCCACACTAAGTGTCCATCACAAAGTCACTTACACACTCAAACAAATTATGTTCCACAGATATTAGAAAGACTTACATTAAACTGGCTAAAATTCTCAAAATGTAGGTCTCGCACAAGAGTCAGCAGACAGCTGAGATGGGGTGGGGGTGTTGAAACTTTGTAGAGAAGTAATACCAGCCCACATGTTAAGACATGAACAGTCACCAAAGAGGAAGTAAAGGAAAAAGACGGCATGTGTGTGCCCACTCAGACAGCTCTGAAGGTAAATCACACGGACCTTCCTTCGCGGATCTCCAGAGTCATCGACCGAGAAACAACATCCCTGGATGCCAGGTCCTTCGCGACAGGGGCATATCGCTCCATAAACCTCTCACCCTGACTGTTAATTAGAATGCCTCCTTCTCCACGACACCCTTCCGTAATGAGACAACCAGCACCATATATGCCTGCAAAAACAAAATGAACCAAAAAAAAGAAAACCAAAAACATTTATAACCTGACAACTGCTGGATCTCTAGTTCAAATACCTACTTTTTAAAAAAACATTTTTGGAGCCGGGCTCAGTGGCTCAGCCTGTAATCCCGCGCTTTGGGAGGCTGAGGTGAGTGGATTGCCTGAGCCCGCAGGTTTGAGACCGGGCTGGGCAACTTGGAGAGACCTCATCTCTACAATAAATCAAAAATTAGCCGGGTGTGGTAGCACATGCCTGTAGTTCCAGCTACTTGGAAGGCTGAGGCGGAAGGATTGCCGGAGCCCAGCAGGTCGAGGCTGCGGTGGCCGGGAGCGGCCACTGCAACCCAGTCTGGGTGACAGAGTGAGACTCCAACTCAAAAAAAAAAAATTGGAGGGGAAGAGGAAAAAAGCATTATAAACAAAAATGAATAAAAAAAGGAAAAGGTTAAGAAAAAACAGGACGTTTTGATAACAAGAAGCACTGACAAAGCTGAGGGTTGCCTTAGAGGTCTGGGCAGAATGGTGTCCCCCAGCAAGGAGGAAGGACTGCTGTGGGGAGCAGATGGAGCTGGACCTGATTACAGCCCAGTGTATGTCACACGCCTCATATGTTGCTTTAATTTCTGAACATTCTTTTTGCCCTAGGATATTGTGGTGACACAGCAACAAGATTCAATAATTCATACCACAGGTTCAATTATTACTGTTATAATTAACATTTACACTGTACTTGCTATGGACGGTTCTAGTCACTTTACATATATTAACTCATTTAAGTTTTACAACAACCTCAGGTAATGTTATCCCCATTCTTAGACAAGCAAATTAAAGCTTAGTAACACATTCATGGTCATGTGCTGAGAAGGGTAGAGCCCAAGTTCAAACCTGAGCAATATGGTGGTCTACAACTCTATGTCCCTCAATACTATGAAAAACAAGGCATGTCAGGCTCCTGAATTTTTAAGGAGACAAAATAAATAAATAAAATAATAAATAAACACCTAAATGTAATTCAAAAGCTAACATTTGTATTAGCACAACACAAAGGCCATCCCACTTTTAAAAAAGTGATTCTTGCATCTCATCTATCTTTTGGTTTTCCTAGTTTCAATTTTTTCCCCCTTCAGTGGTTTATTTCTCAGACATCAACAAAGCATAAGAAATGGAGCTCTAAATAAATTAAACAATGAATTCAGGATCAGGATTGACATTTTATTAGATAAAAAAGTAATAAAAAAATCAACAAAGATATAATTTATTTTTTATCCCTGCCAGGGATCGGGGGAATACGCTGACAGAGCAAAGATAAAAACCAGCTATGGTTCTTTAGCACCACATGTGGTGTCCCACAGTCCACAGCTCAAGATGAGAGGCACCTCAAATAAGGAGCACATCTGTGTGCGTCTCTGATTTACTTCTGGAAAACCTCCCCCAAACTCAGGACTTTGCCCATCACTTCTGTGTTAATGTCTCCGAATCCCACATTTGTGTCCTCATCCATCTGACAAGCCCAAGGCAGGCTTCCTCCATCATCACGTGGACTGAACCCAACACCCAAATGTCATGGAGAATCTCATCATGGCCGTGTCCTAACTTCACACCCCATGACCAGGAACCCATTTCTCCTTATGAAACTGAAACCTGTCTATGCTGCTTCTCTGGGCTGTTCCCCCTCCTCTCAGGACGTTCACTCAGCAAATACTGACGGAGGTCCTGTTGTGTGCCAGGCACTGGAGCATAGCATAGCAACATACAAGACAGACCTGCCCCAGAGCAGCAAAAGAGAAAAACAATCACTGCTTTACTGCTGACATAAGTACCACCAATGCAAGGTTTAGGGCTCTTGAGGAATGCATAAGACAGAGACCCAATTGTCTTAGGGGAATCCTGGAAAAGTTTTCTTGAGAAAATGCCATTGAAGTTAGGACCAGAGAGACAAGAAATCTGATTGCTGGAAGCGTGTTAGTACATGACAGTGCAGAGCAGTGAGTAGGCACCATGTGCTTACATGACACATGAGCTTGATGCCAGGCAAGGAGTCCTGTCCTACCTGTAGGGTGGAACTGCACAAACTCTAGGTCCTGGCAGGGAAGGCCTGCCCTGGTGACCATGGCCGTGCCGTCGCCAGTGCTGGTGTGGGCAGACGTGCAGCTGAAGTAGGTACGCCCATAGCCTCTAGAAACAACAGAGAGTATTAACTGCAAACAGCGGCCCACACAGTCACAGATGGGTAGAGCAACCGCTAGGCGCCATCTCCTCAGCACCGTTTGCACACGCACATACGTCTCCATGCACACACATTCTATTCAATGCTGAGTGGCCAGTTTGCGGTGCTGCTACCCTGGACAAGTGGGATGGGGAGCCTGGGGATGGAGAAGGGGCTCTTAAATTTGTATTTTAGCTTTGTGCTGCTTTTTAAATGACTTCCTCAGTAAGCATATATTACTTTTATAATAAAAATTTTTCAAGTTTTATGGACTCATATCAATCTCCCCCCTCCCCAATTTTACTGAGGTTTGACTGGCAAATAAAAATTGTAAACATTTAAGGTACACAAGGTGACAATTTGATGTAAGTACATATTGTGACCTGATCACCACAATCAAGCTAATTAACATGTCTATCACCTCAAATGATGACCCCCTCTCTGGTGATGCAGACACTTTAGATCTACTCTCTTAGCAAATTTCAAGTATGCATGATTATTACCATTTTTTTCTTTTTTTTTTGAGTTGGAGTTTCACTCTGCTGCCCAGACTGGAGTGCAGTGGCCGCTCCCGGCCACCGCAGCCTCAACCTGCTGGGCTCTGGTGATCCTTCCGCCTCAGCCTTCTGAGTAGCCAGAATTACAGGCGCGCGCTACCCCGCCCGCTAATATTTTGATTTATTGTAGAGATGAGGTCTCGCCCGCCCAGGCAGGTCTTGAACCCGCAGGCTCAGGCATTCCACTCTCCTCAGCCTCCCAAAGGCGCGGGATTACAGGCTGAGCCACCGAGCCCGGCTTATTATCATTTTTTTCGAGTCAGAGTCTCACTCTGTTGCCCAGGCTGGAGTGCAGTGGCATGCTCATAGCCATCACAGCCTCAACTTGCTGGAACCACAGGCATGTGCCACCAAGACTGGCTAATTTTTCTTGGTTATTGTAGAGACGAGGTCTCACCAAGTTGCCCTGGCTGGTCTCGAACCCCTGGGCTCAGGGAATCCTCTTGCCTTGGCCTCCCAAAGTGCTGGGATCATAGGCTTGAGCCACCGCACCCAGTCATATGTATGATTATTAACTGTAGCTACCATGTTATATAATAGATCTTCAGATCTTCAAGTTGTACCTTTAACCAGCATCTCCCTAGTCTGCACACCTTTAGCTCTCTGGCAACCACCATTCTGTTTCTACAAGTCTCACTTTTTTGGAATCCACATATTAGTGACAGCATGCAGAATTTGTCTGTGTCTGTGTCTGGCTTATTTCATGTAATATAATGACCTCCAGGTCCATCCATGTTGTCACAAAAGACATAATTTCCTTTTTTTAAATGGCTGAATAATATTCCATTGTGTATACACATGACATTTTCTTTACACATCAACAGCCATTTAGGTTGTTTCCATATCTTGGCTATTGTGAATAATGCTGCAATGAACATGGAAGTGCAGACATCTCTTTGGGCTACTGATTTCATACTCTTTGGATATATACCCAGAAACGGGATTGCTGGATGATTTGGTAGTTTTATTAATTTTGAGGAACCTCCATACCATTTTCCATGATAGTTGTACTAATATGCATTCCCACAGTGTACAGGGTTCCACTTTCTCCACATACTTACCAACAGTTATCTTCTGTCCTTTTTTTTAATTTTAAAATTGTGGGGTACAATTCAGGGTTAGGTACACAAATATTCATCATGCAGGTAGCCCTTTTGATAATGGTCATTCTAACTGGAATGAGGTGATATCTCAGTGTGGTTTTAATTTGCATTTCTCTGGTGACAGTCAAGTTGAGCATTTTTTCATATACTAGTTGGCCACTTGCATATCTCCTTTAGAAAAATGTCTATTCAAGTTCTTTGCTCATTTTTAATTGAGTCATTTGGGTTTTTACTATTGAGATGTAGAATATTATTCCTTTATTAGATATATGATTTGCAAATATTTTCTCCCAATCTATAGTTCTGTTGATTACTTCCTTTGCCTACAGAAACTTTTTAACTTTTTTTTTTTTTTGAGTTGGAGTCTCACTCCTTTCCCCAGGCTGAAGTGCAGTAGCACACACGCTCACGGCCACCCTAGCATCAATCTGCTGGGCTCTGGGGATCCTTCTGCCTCAGCCTTCCAAGTAGTCAGAATTACAAACATGCACTACCACATCCGGTTATTCTTTATTTTTATTTTATTTATTTGTTTATTTATTTTTGAGTTGGAGTCTCACTCTATTGCCCAGACTGGAGTGCAGTGGCCGCTCCCGGCCACCGCAGCCTCGACCTGCTGGGCTAGGCGATCCTTCCACCTCAGCCTTCCGAGTAGCTGGAACTACAGGTGCGCGCTGCCACGCCCAGCTGATTTTTTGATTTATTGTAGAGATGAGGTCTCGCTGCCCATGCGGGTCTCGAACCGCGGGCTCAGGCAATCCACTCACCTCAGCCTCCCAAAGGCACGGGATTACAGGCTGAGCCACTGAGCCCGGCTATTTTTTATTTTATAAATAAAAATAACAAAGTCTCACTAAGATGCCTGGGCTAGTCTTGAACTCGCAGGCTCAGGGAATCCACTTGCCTCAGCCTCCCAAAATGCTGGGATTACAGGCTAAGCCACCGAGCCTGGCCAATTATTTAACTTTTAAAATGGTTAAAATAACAGACTGACAGAGTATAAAATGATATTTACTTGTTTTCATCATGTGAACAAACAGGACTTATCTATCCTGGGAATCAGTATGAATGCAGTAACAACTAAAGCAAGAGAGGTTATACCAGAAAACCCCAGGAGACTCCTCAGGCCTCAGGGTCCTAATCTGAAATCAGGAGAGGTAGACTGCATGCACCACAAAGGTCCTCCTAAGTTGCAACCTGATGGCAGCCACTACCAGCTACTGAGGGCTATGCTCTCTCACCCACCTCCAAGGCAGGTGCTACTGTCGTCACCCTTTATAGATGAGGCACAAAGGCTGGGAACGGTCATCGCCCTCATGAGGTTATGCCAAGGCCTATGTCTGAAACATCATTCTATAAAGCTTCTATGTTCGTTGGACTAAAGAAACTCTAAATGAAATCATAAACAAAATACAATAAAGTTAGATTCCTACCCAGTAGCAATAACAGTGTTCTTTGCTCTTATGCGATGTATGGACCCATCTTCTATACACAGGGCAATAACACCACGACACTCCCCGTTTTCCATCAGAAGATCCAAGGCAAAATATTCTACAAAATAGCTGGTATCATATCGCAGAGACTAAAAGAAAGGGGGTGAGTGTTAAGCCAACATTTAAAGTGATATTGTTCATGAGCAGGTTAAAGAACTTGATCCAAATGGACCAGGTAGATCTAAGGAGATCAGCACAGTGCCAGCAATACCATAAGAATACCAGGAGGCACTGTCCACTGAGCAGTATGGACAAGATACACAGGTCAGGAAGGCAGCAGCAACAGCATGCATTCTGGTGACATGCCTCCAATTTCTACACAAGTCACCACCCCAGCTGTCTGGTGGTCACATGCAGCACTGAGCTCCCCAAAGTGGGGTGCCAAAGTGAGAACTATGGACCATGGGGTCATGACCTAGATGAGAGATGCTGGCCATACCTAACCACTTAATCAAAATAAAACATTCAGTTCCTCAGTCAAACCAGCCACATCTGCAGTGGTCATATGTTGGTGGCTGCCAAAGTGGACAGTGCAGACAAGCACATTCCACCATCGCAGAAGGCTGGCACTGGACAGCGTTGCCTGGCCTGCTCTGCTGGCCCCTCCGCCAGTGCCAGCAGGTCTAAGCCTGCCAGCTCCCCACACAAAAGTTCTTCCAATGGACAGCCAGGTGCCATCATACACTTGTCAGTGCACTCAGCCACAGGGAAGCCACTGGTGTCCTAACACTTGACAATTAATGATCTGTCATCATTTATCTGAAAACAGAGTTTAGAATATTGATTATTCTGAATCAAGACTATTCAGAATGTTATTTGGCTAGGACAAAGTTGGCCCTGATTACCCTGTGACTAAGGTCCCTCAGGTCTCTGTCCAATTTTAACAGTTAAGTAATAAATCAAAATCAATTCAGCTTTACAAAACAGACACAAGATATAACACATTGCCTCAGGAACAGCTTTTCACAGCATGTGTTTAACACTTTCATATTAGCAATTACTGTACATGCCTCATCAAGTTGTTCGGTTGCTTTCCAAACCACCCCTGGGATAGCTCACTGCTGCATGCTGACTCATTCCCTGCTGGCGCCGTAAGCCAAACCATACTGTGTGTTCTATCTAATGTGCCCCAAGGCGGCCTCACCCTTCCATACAAGGTGTGCAAAAGTGAGTGGCCGGTCCGATCAGCCACACAGCAGCACCGATGTGCCTGCCCGCCTTTTCCAAACTTGAGGCTCTGTCCGCCAAATGCACGTTGATAAATCTTCCCATCTTCGGTTCTGCTAAAAGGCATGCCATAATTTTCCAGCTATGAAACATAAAAACAAAAACCTATTACCCTAAAGGAGTCATGATACTCATGGCTAATTTATACTCAACAACTTCACACAACTTGCAAACCAAAAATATAGTCTATGAAAATGTCGACACTTCAGAAAAGTTTCCTTGTCACATGTTCTGTATAGTTAATGGCACAGATCAACTCTTCACCATTCTTTTAGCTAGCCATACCTTCTTCAATCTCTTGAAAATTTTTTTCCAGGACTCCTTTTGCCTTAGAAACAGACCCCAAAGCACCCAGAGATTCTCACACATCACCTCAACTACAGCAGCAGGGGCCTGCTCTGTCATGTAGTGAATGGCATCCTGGTCCCCCAGCCAGTCAGAGCCCTTCACGGTGTCGTAGAAATGCCACCTCCAGTTGTCCTCCTCCATGTTTCCCAGGGCAGCATTGATTCCTCCCTAGAAACATCAAACACTCTTTACAAGTGGTAATGGGAGCCCTAACTGCGTCTTCCGGGCCCATCTCCTCCCCAGGACCTGATTCAGATAAAGCCAACTACTTGTGTGGGAGCTCTCAGTGAGGCTGACCTTAGCAAGGTGGGTAGTAAGGGCTGACAGATTCCACACAACTCCTCCCCTGACTAGCCCAGTGATTTAATCCCTTCGCTTCAGTATCCTAAACTCTGAAGTGAAAACAGCGGGAACTCACGGAAGGGCTGGCTGGAGCAGTGAGCAAAAGGCTACATATGACATGCTTATTACTTAACATGCTTGGCACCTTGGGAAAAGGTACTCAGCAAATCCATTCAAATAATTTTATGACAAAACGTTTCCAAGGGTATTTATGGGCATGTGTTAAAGACCAGAAGAGCTTCCTGCCAAGTAATAAACCCCAAACACAGAATCACACTCCCCTACACCCCCACCTCCTTCAGCTGTGTGTGGTGGCCACTACCCTGTCTTACCCTCAGAGTAAGAGTACAGCAGAACAGAGACAAATGAAACACTCACCCTTTTCTTCCTCAACCTAAATCTCAATTCCTCTTTACTCTTTTTCATAAGGCATTGGGGGCGGGTGGCAGGGAGACTAGGCGGGATGGCCCAAGGGCTCACAAGTGGCTCAAGGCTCCAGTCCTGCCAGGCCCTCAGGGAAGAGGCCCAGGCAACCCCAGAGTGAGAGTGAGCAGAGACAGCCAGCACAGCGGGAGGCAACATGGCCGGAATATGGAGACACGGAACAAGGAACATGGCAGGAGGCAGCCTGGGCAGAGCACTGGACTGGGCAGGACTCTGCAGGCAGAAAGGTGTCAGAGAGTGCCTTTCTCTTACCTGCGCTGCGACGGTGTGTGA
Organism: Carlito syrichta; assembly: GCF_000164805.1. NCBI lineage: Eukaryota > Metazoa > Chordata > Mammalia > Primates > Tarsiidae > Carlito > Carlito syrichta. The sequence continues at coordinate 250,312 of NW_007259552.1, read as the reverse complement.
CCTGGTAGGAAACAGCTTTGTAACGCACGCTGTGTTAAAGCCTGCCTCAGAGAGGCCGAACGCAGCTCGCAAGCCGGCCCCTCCAGCACCCACCACCACGGCATCAAATTCATGATCCACTACTGGATACTGAGCAGAAATCTGGAAAAGAAAGATTCACCTGTCAACCACACATGCCCCTGTGCCAACCATGAGGACTGTGGCTGCACAAACAGCCCCGAGGAGATGAAGGGGCAGCTGCCCTGGACACAGGGCCTCCCTCATCCCAGGCTGAGCACTGAAGAGCGCCAGGAGAGGTGGTAGAACGGGACCAACCAACAGATTCCATAAGCGTCAGAGGGTACAATTCACAGGTCCAGGAAACCCAATATTAACCACTAAGGCCCACTCAGTCATTCTATTTACCAAAGCAGGGAACTGAAGAAACAAAAGACGAGCAACAACACGAACCAAAATACTAGTTCTCAACATGTTTTTCTTTCCAAGTGTCATTTTTATCTTCTCTTTTCATGTTTATGACCAAATACATATGTTAAGTGAGTCTAAGCTTATAACTTAGCGTAGATGATGTTTCGCCACCTGCGATCTGCAAGTTTCTCATGAGAATGTTAGAATGTTGTTCCCACTTAGGGAACCATTTCAGCGTTCAGGACCACAACTCTACTTTAGGCCCATACCTATGTTTATGACTGGGAAGGTGCCAAGCAGTATTCAGTAATTATTGTGAACTTACGAGAAAAGAACTTGTAAGTTCCAGTTTTTTCAACAAAGAGAACAGGCACACTAAGTACAAAAGAACCTGCTCCCAAGTGGCTACACAATTCTATTTTGAGTAGGGATTTTATCATCCCTCACAGCAAATACAGTTCACTTGTATTTTATTCATTTGTTGCTTTACTTGATCTAAGTCTCATTTATGGTAAAAAAGCTAAAACGTCAAAATGTATCCTTATATTTGTACAATTTGGTATTATTACACTAAAAACAATTTGAACATTCACTGAATGCCCATATGTCCGGACCATCCGGAGTTAACGGGGTATCTGAAAGAGGGAGTGGAGACTAAAAGGAATACAAGACTCCTTTCTGCTGCAAAGGGAGGGCACCGGGGCTAGTCCCCGAGTGGCACCGTTTCTCTTTATTCCAAAGTTTATATACTAGCACAATATAATCAGGCATTCAGACTTCCCCAATCTTCAACATTAAACTTCCCCTCTATCAAGAAGTGTCTGTACCCAGACTCAGACTATTTTGTCAACATTTCTTTAGTTTTGTCCTTGACCAGCACTTTCTGTACTTTGAAAGACACATACTATTCTTATCTGGACTCTGCTTTTTTAGGTAGACAGTTTCATACTTTAACTATTTAGTCCCCGACACCCATAATTTGTTTTCTCTTTAAATATGTCTATTACTCAAATATATGAAAATGAACTGGTAGAGATAATTACCCCCTAAGCCAAGAAAATCATTCATAATAGAACAGAAACCCGAAAACTTACGGAATCAGAAATTTTAGCAGATGCCCTCTTGTTTCCATCAACAGTGAAGTGAAAACCTCGGGTTCCCGTTTGGAATGCTGCCGGCCCCTGGAGACACAGACAGGTTAGGGTGTTGAAGAAACAGCACACACACTGTGGGAGAACTGTAATAAAAACTTCCCCTTGTAAATTGTTCACCACTTTATGTTCCCAGTGTGGTTCTGTTCATCCAGAAAGTTCACCTGGAACCCTCTGCTGAACCCGGAACAGCAGGCCCAAGGGGCAGGACCCAGCCTTCCAGATCCGCCTCTCTACCCCAGCTTGGCACTCTAGGAAATGCCTTCTGGATAAAGCATGCTTCCCAACAGGACATTCTCTGACTCACATATGAAAGGGGCACACTTTCCCTGTAAAGTCTTAGCTTATGCTATCTAGTGGAGGATGGAAAAAACATCTAGATTACTCCATGTGGTAGTAATGAAGCATTTTAACTGGCTCCATTATAGCCCGTTTAGTAGGCTGGAGCTCCAAACGTCCATGAAGCCTTGTGGTCCACTGAAAAGGCACTAGACCAGGAGATCCACATTCTGGAACAGCAAAAGCCATTAGGCCAAGAGGGATGAGTGTTGGTATCCCTTCATCAGACACAGGAGGATGTTAGCCGCACACTCTCTTTCATGCACCATGTCGTTTCCTCTGCCTGGCTGCCCCGGGTCAGCCTCTACCATTTGCACATCTTGGCTTAAATGTTCCATCCTGACAAGCATTTACCCAAGAAGACAGCTTTTACTGAAATCATGACCAAGTGTGAAAGAGGCCACATTCCCCATATGCTCAAACAGATCATTCTGGAGATATGTTTTCCATTCTGCTGGCTGCATTTTGGAAGCCTACGATAAAATGAAGACTCTAAGAAATATCATACAAAATAGTTTAGGAAACAATATACCCAGCAATCAGAAGAAGGGACATGAAAGATGTCTTCCAGTATCCTGCAATTTGGAAGAGACATTATTTATTTTGTGGGGCAAAAGAAAATTAGTCTGTAGGACAAACAAGTGGGGATTACAGGGAAGAGAATTTGACAAAATACAAAATGAATTCTAAGCTGTTTGAAAATGAGTGGCTTCTCTATAAGGTGAAGGGACTCAGGCCAGGGCTGGATGGCTGGAACTCCTCTGAGATGGGCTCCTACCTTTACGGTTCCCTCTAACTCTGGGACTGAATGATGGCTCACACAAACATCTGAGTTGAAAAGTTCCAATCACAAAGTAGTTTCTTGGATTTTTTTTTTTTTTTTTTTTGAGTCGAAGTCTCCCTCTGTCACCCAGACTGGAGTGCAGTGGCCGCTCCCGGCCACCGCAGCCTCAACCTGCTGGGCTCCAACGATCCTTCCGCCTCAGCCTTTCGAGTAGCCGCTACCATGCCCGGCTAATTTTTTGATTTTTTATTGTAGAGATAAGGTCTCGCCTGCCCAGGCGGGTCTTGAACCCACAGGCTCAGGCAATCCACTCACCTCAGCCTCCCAAAGGCGCGAGATTACAGGCTGAGCCACTGAGCCCGGCTAGTTTCTTGGATTTTTAAGTAGAGTTCAAAAGTGACACTAGGGCAACCTCTTCGGGTCCCCTCTTACCGGGCCTTCGCTCGGTAAGAGCCATCAAATGCTTAAGATGCTTTCTGGTGTTGATGGGACAGCTGCGGGACTAACCGCACACGCAACTCAACATAACTCTTTAATTCGTATATTTCAAAAGGGAAAATTGCACGATTAAAAGCGTAATTCAAGTGAACACCGTTGAACGCCTTGGCTCCCGCTGAAACCTTCGCTTTGTAACTCAACCGTTGGGTGAGTTCATGCAAAAGAACCAACAACTTAACCTCACACATCGGCTTGACTAAACAAAATCCCACGAGGGCGATTCCTAAGACATCATCGCAGCGAGCACATTCAATCGCGTGCGGATCGCCAGGGCTCCGGGAAGCAGGCCCGGCCCTACCCCTCCGCCGGCCGAGGCCGGCCCCGGGGCACCTCCTCGGTCCCTCGCGCTCCCCGCGGCGCACGGAGGCCGGTCTCGGCGTGC
>NW_007259552.1:227697-245559 GCF_000164805.1 Carlito syrichta | reverse complement strand
GGCGGCAGGGTTGCCCTCCCCCGTTCCCCTGGTACTCGGCCTCGGGCAGGGATGACCCCCGCCGCCCTGCCCCAGGGTTCGGTCTCGGGCAGGACTGACCCCGCCGCCAAACCCCCAGGATTCGGTCTCGGGCAGGAGTGACCCCCCTCGGGGACCCAAGATCCGGCCTGGGGCGGCACAGGCGCGGGCTCGCGGGCGGAGACGGGCTTGCGACTGGGCCGCGCAGCTGACCTCATTGCTTTGGCCGCCGGAAAGCCCGCGTGAGTCCCTTTGGTTGTGTGCCTTTCTGCCAGCTCTCCCGGATTCTACTTCATTTTTATTTTTTTATAATCAATATTTTTTATTATGATATTGTGGGGTACAGTTAAGGTTTAGGTATACAAATACGTTTCGTTCAGGCACCCTTGTTGATAAGAGGTGTTTCCCTATTTTCATTTTTCTAGTGTCTGTTTTTGTAAGAGATCCGAAATCTCTTTGTGGAATGAAATGGCATGAAAAATAATCGTTAGTATTAATCGTGTTTACTGCTCTTTCACTTAACATTAGATTATTAAAGTCTTCCTCTTGTGCGTAATCTATATGGACATGACTTTAAATTATTTTATTAAATTTGCAATGATCAGTCCCATTTTATTGATACTTAGATTGTTTCCAATTTTTGCTACTAATACAGAGAATTTGTTTATGCCATAGCTTCACCTTTAGGATTATTTCCTTGGTCTCTGTGCCCCAGAAGTGGACTTGATTGGCTTGGAGGGAATGAACATAATACCTCCTAGATAGATAGACAGATATTTTTTGAGACTGTCTCACTCTGTGGTTCAGGCTGGATTGCAGTGGCAAGATAATGGCCCACCGCAGCCTTGACCTCCTGGGCTCCCGGGTTCCTTCCACCTCAGCCTCTCAAGTAGCTGGGACTCACAGGTATGTGCCACCACACCAAGCTGATTTTTACCTGGGCCAGTCTCAACTCTTGTATTCAAGCAATCCTCCTGCCTTGGCCTCCAAAGTGCTGGGATTACAGGTGTGAACCACTTGCACCCAGCCGCCTCCTAGACATTTTTTGAAAGTTATGCAGTTAGTACTTCCTAAATTAGATTCCTACTTAATTTTTTATTATGATTCACACAAACCTCTTAATATTAAGTTCTGAGCCATATTTTTGGTCATATCTTTATTGCTTATTATAATTTTATATCTTTAAATGTTAAGTATTTTTTGAAAAGCCCACTGAGGTTTTTTAGAAGTTCAATTGGATTTCTTGTTTCTTATGCATCCTTTGAGTAACTATTTGTAACCAGTGTGTATTTGTGGCAGTCACATAAAAGCAAGCAGAAATCTCAAGGAACCCCATGAAGGTACTTAGTAAATTTATGTTAACATGAGCCCCAGCCTAGTTATGGAGAGTGTACCCTAGCCTGAAACAGGGAGCTCTGTAATCTTGGCACTCATTACCATGGTGTAAGGAGTCATGAAGTGCTTCTAGCACCATCCCCACCTTCCCACCCATGCTGCCTTGGCCCTCTGTGCTGTCCACTGCCCCCCTGCCTTCCTCAGAAGACCCTGTCCTTTGATGTCTGCCCGTTAAAGGGCTGCTCATTCTTCAAAATCTGGCTTGTATGAAACAGTATGTCCATTGTGAGCCCACTTTTATTGATTGTTCTTATATCTTTCTATACAACTGTGTTAAGGTTTTCTCCAGAGAAACTGAGCCAATAGAGGGGAGAGAGAGAGAGATTATAAGGAACTGGCTTGTGGATTCGAATGCCGATCTCATCCAGACACCAGAAATAATGTTTAACAAAATCTGGGGCAGTTAGATTGACATGCAAAATTTACCATCACAACACCATTCATTTGCACTAGGGAACTCAATTCATTCTACCTGTATTTCACTTATTTAAGACTTGTCTGTATTCCTAACTCTTCCCCATCAGACTGTGAGTTGCTTTTATCTTTTCTTTCTTTGAGTCCCTTAGGGTTCAGTGCTGTGCTGCACACAGATACAACTGAAAAAATTTTCTTGAATAAAAGTGATTCATATGATCCATGTAGACGATGTGATTGTGACAGATGTGTTTTATTCCTAGTATATGATTAATGTTTTTCTTTACTCTAAGGTATATCTCCATGAATAACTTAAATGATCCCCCAAACTGGAATATCCGGCCTAATTCCAGGGCTGATGGCGGTGATGGAAGCAGGTGGAATTATGCTTTGTTGGTTCCAATGCTGGGATTGGCTGCTTTTCGTAAGTCGTGTTCCTAACATTTTGTGTTTCGGGGCTGAAGGTGTGGAGCCTTGCTGAGGGCGGCAACAAGGTGTGGGAACCAAAGACTGTGACTTTGGGACTTGACAGGGACAGCCTGGTTTTATCCCACACAGTAAGTCTTGGGCAAGCGACGTAACCTTTCTGAGCCTCTGTTTACCTGCTCGTGGGAGATGGCTAATCATGCTTGCTTCAACACATTGTGAGTATTAAGTAAGACACATTATTTTGAAGCATTTTGCATGGAGCGGGCTTAATAACTTAGCTGTCAATAAAGGTTTTTCTGCTCTGAAGGGATATCCCCTGCTTTTGTTGCCTTCATGAGGACTGATGGGGAAAAAAACAGGTGTCAAGAAAACCAGTTTTGAATGTATGTTTAATGTTTAGAAAATCGGTCTTTGGGAGACTTCATCCATGAATCCTCTGTTCAGCATGACCAGAAATTCTCTCGTTTAAGTTGACTTAGCATCACTTTGGGGACTTACCAGCCACATGCACACTTATGGGGGAGCAAAAACAGAATTTATTTATTCAAAAATTGTGTATTCTTACATGTTTATATTTCAGTCACCTTCAAAGTACTGAAGTATGCCTATCAAGACACTTTTTCTACTGCTCAAAACAGTTTTTGAACTCATCAATGATGATGCCTTTTAGTGCTTCTGCCATTTTTTGTTTTACCTCTTCCACACTGGCAAAACATTTCCCTCTGAGGACTTTTTCTATCCAGGGAAACAAACCAAAAAAGTCCCAGGGGTGAGATGGGTGAATAGGAAGGGTGGGGCACCCGGGGTCATGCTGCTTTTGGCCAAAAACTGTTGAACACTCAGCACAGTGTGGACAGGTGGTTTGTTACAGTGGACAGACCAGTCACCTGTTTGCCACAACTCAGGACATTTCTACTGCAAATTGTGACTCAGCCTTCTCAAAACTTCCAGATAAAAACTTTTGTTGACCATTTGATCCAGAGGAACAAATTCTGAGTGTACTACAAGGGGCTGGCCCTCCAAAAGATAAATTTGGGTTTTTGGCGGGACTCTCCCCTTGTATGATAACCCACCACATAATTAATTGACTGATGTTGAGAGTTTTATATTTCTGCGTATTCCATTATTCTGGATTGGCACTTAATAATAAGAGACACCAAATAATTTAATGAAAGGCAAAAACTGCCCTCTGTAGTAGTACTTGTAATGTAGAGCCTTTTTACATGCTTGGACTCTCAGGTCAGCAGGTTTGCTGTAGAGGAAGTGGAGGCTGATAAGAGTAGGTGACATTTATGATTCAGTGATCTGCATGTCTGCTTCTAAACAGCAGCTCCACGGGGTTACTTTGGAAGCTCACCAGCCTGTAGTCTTGCAGAGCTCACACTCAGAAAGGCTGTTGCCCTTGGCGAGGGCGCCGAGCCTCCACGTCAGTGAGTGAATTGGAAGGCCGAAAATACTCTTACTCATGTAGTAATTAATTGACTTTGAGGCTGGGTGAGGCCCGCATGGCTTTTATTTTCCCTCTTGTCTTTCAGACTCGTCTCTAACTTTTTTTTTTTTTTTTTTGAGTTGGAGTCTCACTCTGTCACCCAGACTGGAGTGCAGTGGCTGCTCCCGGCCACCGCAGCCTCACCTGCTGGGCTCCGGCGATCCTTCCACCTCAGCCTTCCGAGTAGCTGGAATTACAGGCGCGCACTACCACGACCGGCTAATTTTTTGATTTATTGTAGAGATGAGGTCTCACCAAGTTGCCCAGGCGGGTCTCGAACCCGCGGGCTCAGGCAATCCACTCACCTCAGCCTCCCAAAGGCACGGGATTACAGGCTGAGCCACCGAGCCCGGCTCATCTCTAACTTTTATAGCCTCTTATAACTTTCATTTCTGAAATTCTTGCCTTTCCTCTGTGGAGTTTTGAAATGATGCTTCTATCCTGAGAAAGGTTGGAGAATATTTTTTTTTCTTGTTTTTTTTGCTGAGGTAGTGTGATGAGAGGTAACTTTTAACTTTTCATTCTTGTGAGAATTCTCAAAAAATGTATTATTACGTGTTTGAGAAGTTATATTGCAACATATGAGTATTAACAAGGCCCCTAGTGTAGTCTCAAAGTAAAGGCAGATAAATGAACACTTAGTAAGCACTGTTGATTGATTTATTGATGAGAGGCTAGTTTTTTCCTGATCATTTGCTAGACTTTATAACTTAACATAAAGATTCGTATAATTGTGCCTGTCTGAAAGAGCAGTCCATAGGGAAATTCTTACCCTGAGTAGCTCCCCTGGGAGAGTGTTCAGTGTTTCAGCCTTGGTGGGCTTCTCTCTCCATACCTCCTCTGTCATCCTCCGCCTCCCAAGTCTTCCTGATTCTCCCTTTCCCATCTCTCCATGCTTTCTCCCTGCTTGCATTCCCTTGCCTCTTCTTCTCTCCTGTCCTAGAAAACATATCGTCTTACTGAAAGGGGCTGGTTGAGCTCCCTTAGTCCAATCAGTTTCTTTTTGTTAAACCATATTTTGAGGTCATTGTAGATCACATGCCATTGTAGTAAGTCATACCGAAGTCCCATATACCCTTTACCCAGTTTCCCTCAATGTTAGCGTCTAGTGCAACATCACAACCAAGACATTGACTTAAATCCAGTCAGATACAGAGCACTTTCATCTCCAGGGGGACAGCCACAGTTCCCTCCTCAGCCCTGGCAGCCAGGGCTGTTCTTCTGTTGTCTTCGCTCTGATCTCTAGTGTTGTTATTTCAAGAATGTTACACACATGGAACCAAGCATTGTGTAGCCCTTTGGGGTTGACTTTTTCCACTCAGTTTAGGCCCTGGAGATCCATACACGTTGCCGTGCCAGCAGTTCAGAGATCGCTTTTATGCTAAGTGGTGCTCCATCGTATGGATGTGCCACAGTTTAACCATACACCCACGAAAGACATCTGGGTCATTTCCAACTTTTGGCTATTATGAATGAAGCCATTGTAAACATTCTTTTTTTTTGAGTTGGAGTCTCACTCTGTCACTCAGACTGGAGTGCAGTGGCTGCTCCCGGCCACCGCAACCTCGACCTGCTGGGCTCCAGCGATCCTTCCGCCCCAGCCTTCCAAGTAGCTGGAACTACAGGAGCGCGCTACCACGCCCGGCTCATTTTTGATTTATTGTAGAGATGAGGTCTCTCCAAGTTGCCCAGGTGGGTCTCGAACCCGCGGGCTCAGGCAATCCACTCACCTCAGCCTCCCAAAGGCGCGGGATTACAGGCTGAGCCACTGAGCCCGGTAAACATTCTTGAACAGGTTTTTGTGTAGATGTAAGTTTTCATTTCTCTGTGGTAAACGACCAAAAGTGCAGCTGCTGGGTTTCATGGTAGTTGCACGTTTAGTTTAGTTTTGTTTTGAGTTGGAGTTTTATTCCATAACCCAGGCTGGAGTGCAGTAGCCAACTCACAGCCACCCCCGCGTCAACTTACTAGGCTCTGGGGATTCTTTTGCCTCAGCCTGCCAAGTAGCTGGAACTACAGGCGTGCACTACCACACCTGGCTAATTTTTAAAAAAATTTTTTGTGGAGATGAGATCTTGTCAAGTTGCCCAGGCTGCTCTTAAACCCACAGGCTCAGGCAGTCCACTGGCCTTGGCCTCCCAAAATTCTAGGATTATAGGCTGAGCCACTGAGCCTGGCACGTTTAGTTTTTTAAGAAACTGCCAGAATGTTTCCCCAAGTGGCTGTACCATTTTATGTTCTCACCAGTAATGCATGAGTGATCTGGTTTTTCTGCGTGCTCACCAGCTTTTGCTGTTTCACCACTGCTTTATTTCGCCCATTTTAATGGTGTGGTGATGTCTTATGGTTTTGATTTGCTTTTCCCTAAAGGTTAGTGCTGAAGATCTTTTCACAAGCACATTTGCCATCAATGTATCCTTTCCCCTGAAATGACTGTACTTGTCTTTCAGCCATGTTTTCAGTCATGTTGAGTTTTGAGAGTTTTTACTAAAGTGTTGTGTGTTCTGGTCTTTAGCTGACGGTGTGGTTTGCAGACATCTCCCGGTCTGTGACTTGTCTCTTCATTTTCTTAACAGAGTCTTTTGCTAAAGCTATGATTTTGCTGTAGTGCAGTTTGTCATTGTTCCTTTTTGTGGCTCACGCTTTTCGTGCCTGATCTAAGAACTCTTGGCCTGGCCCCGGATTCTCAAGACTCTTTCCGGCTTTTTCCTAAAGTTTTATGTTTAAGCCCATGATTCATTTGAGATAGTTTTTGTATTGTGACTTTGGTTTTATTTCCTCCTTCCAGTCTGTTTGCCTTTGATTTCCTTCCCTTGCCTTCCCGTGCTGACTGGAACTTCCAGGATTCTGTTGAGTGGTCCCGGACCTTAAAGGGACATCCTGCAACCTCGGGCTGTAGGTTTTTGTAGATGCTCTTTATCTACAAAAAAAGAATGTTTATCGAGGAAGTTTCCTCAGTTTCTGTTTTTCATGAATGAGTGTTGATTTTCTCAAATGTTTTGGCATCCATTGATAACGATCATGTGGTTTTTCTTCCATAGCCTAGGAATGTGTTGGATTACATTGATTGCTTTTCAGATATTAAATCAGGCTTCCATCTCTGGAATAATTCCACTCGGTTGTGCTATACAATTGTTTTTATGTGTTGTGGAATTGCATTTGCTTGTATCTTGTGAAGGATTTTTGTGTTGGTTCATAAGGGAAATAACTGAGTATCTCTGCCCGTTGGAGGGTACTCTGTCTCCTTACTTATCCATCATTTATTTTTCAGGTATTTTTCAGCTCTAAAATTTCCATTTGTTTCTTTTTTATATCTTCTGTTACTTTGCTTGGACTTTCTATTCTGACAGCTGCTTTAAAAATCTTTGTGAGATCATACTAACATCTCTTGTTTAAATATTGGCATCTATTAATTATCTTTTTTTCATTTAGTCTGGATCATCGTGGTCCTTGGTGTGACAAGTGAGTTTTCATTGGGACCCAGGTGTTTGGGGAATTAGGTGATAAAACTCTGTTTTTTATTTACTACATCTGTTCTGGCTGGCCTTCTTGAGCAGTGTCTGGCAGGTGAAGGGTGGTGCATCCTCTTCACTGCCAGGTTGGGGTAGAGTTCCAGGCTCCCCACTCAGCCTCTGCTCCAGTTGACCCCAAGGGGAAGGGCAAGAGCTCCCACTCCCCCTGAGCCTCCACTGATCCGGGAGGGGTCAGTATTCCCACGTGACTTCCTCTGTTGTAGTCGGTGGTGTAGGGGGCCCGGGCTTGCAGCCTCACCTGGTGCCCCCGATTCGGCCTTCTCCCAGGTGGATGGAGGTGGGGCCACAGTTTTTCTACATTATTTGACTGTAGTAGAGGGGTTATTGTCCAAAAGTTTTCTGTCTTATTAGGCCCCTCTCCTGGCCCTTCAAAGGGAACAGCTTACTGGAGCTTTCTTTTTTATCTGTGCCCATTGGCTTTTGCAGTTGCCCTTGTCTTCAGCTCCACATCTAGGATCCATGAGACAAGATGAAAACCAGGAGACTTGTCCCATGCTGCTCCTGGGTCCTGAGGACCCTCGCCTGTCCTCTCCACCTTTCAGTGTCATCTTACATTTGTCTTATATGTGTTGATCAGGGTAGTTTAGCAGGAAGAATGGGGAAGTCCATGTCCATTCCATCTTCCCCGAGCCGGAGTCCCAGCTGAAATTAAGGCTCTGAAAAGCTGTATCTGCCCAGAGTCATGAGACAAGCTTTATGTCACATGAGACCTGAGTTCAGGTTTCTCGACATCCAGTCTACCCTGCTGCGCTGTCCTCTGCAGAGCTCCTGGTCCTCTCTCCCGTGTGGCTGCCCATCCAAACAAAGCTTTCCCATTAAGTGCAGCCTGTGCTCTGTGGACTAATGTGTAATTGTGTGGGTCGTCTAGGTCAGTCTCCAGTTGTTATATGTGCAAGTTATGGGACTACTCAGGTTCTACCCAGAGCGTATCCAGGAGTGGCTCCCTGTTTCAGGTCTCCCTCTTTTTGCCTTCTGTCCCACCTCTAAACCCTCCATGCCTCTACCGGGACGATGTCCAATCAGATTACTCTATCCCCCCCTTTTTTTTTTTTTTTTTTGAGTTGGAGTCTTACTCTCGCCCGGGCTAGAGTGCAGTGGCACACTCGTGGCCACTGCATCCTCGACCTGCTGGGCTCAGATGATCCCACCTCAGCCTTCCAAGTAGCTGGAACTACAGGCGTGCACCACCACACCTTGCTAATTTTTTTGATTTATTGTAGAGATGAGGTCTCATCAAGTTGTCCAGGCTGGCCTTGAACCGCTGGACTCAGGCAGTCTTCTTGCCTCAGCCTCCCAAAGTGCTGGGATTACAGGTGTGAGCCACTGCACCGGCTATTCCTTTTCTTATGAAAAATTATTTTTTTCCTTTTTTCTTTTTTTTTTTTGAGGCAGGGTCTGGCTCTCACCCAGGCTGGAGTGCAGTGGTACGATCACATCCTACTGCAGCCTCAAGCTCCTGGGCTCAAGTGATCCTCCTGCCTCAACTGCCCCAGTAGCTGGGACTACAGGCACACACCCTACGCTTGGAAGTTTTTAAAAAATGTATCGTAGTGATCCTCCCACCTCAAAAAAATAGCACTGGGATTACCGGTGAAGAAACGTCTCATGACTCCTCATGGCTACAGGGTGGATTCCATGTTCCTCATCAGAGTCTACAGGGCTCCTCTTGTTTGGCACCAGTGGCTTTCCCAGAGTCAGCTCCTGCTTCTTGCTCTGTGACATAAGCCTCATCCTCCAGGCATACCGGCTCCTGGACGCTCTCAGAACATGTGGTGCTCTCTCCTGCCTGCCCCATTCATTCTACTTGAACAGCTTTTCCTACAGACTCCCCTCAGCCATCCAGATCTGTTCATTCCCCTTTCTGAAGCTTCCCTTGACCGCCCTAAAACCGACCAAGTCCCCGTTCGTCTCTTCTGTGAGTCTTTCATCCCCGGAGACTTCTCCATGCTCATCGGGTAGCACTGTGCCACCTCTGTCCTGGTCAGCCTCCCTGCCCATGAGCCTCTCATCCTCCCCAGACCTCTCGGTGTTCACTGGGTGATACCGTGCCGCCTCTGTCCTCCTCAGCCTCTGGCCTGTGAGCCCTTCTGTGAAGGGAGGAGATAAAGATTCATGAGTCATTGAGTTATTTGACTGAAGTGGGGCTGGAAGCTGTTTCTGGGGAAGGAAGAGTTTGGTTTTACGCTTGAAGAATTGAAGTGGCAACAGCACATGCCACAGGTCACATACAGCTTTTGGTCTAGGCTTTGAGAACACCTACCCAGCCCCACCTGTGCACATTGTACCCAATAGGTATGGTTTTTGTCCTTCCCCCTTCTGAGTCTCCAGTGTCCATTATACCACTCTCTGTGTCTTTGCAAGTCTGTGGTTTAGTTCCTCCTTGTAAGTGGGAATGTGCACATCTTGGTTTGTGTTCCCGAGTTAGTTCCCTTAGGATGATGTTCTCCAAGCCCATCCAGGTTAAAAGCTGAGGTCTAAAGCTTTCATTAAAATGCTATCCATAGCTGCTTTGTGATGTCTGTAAGTGAAGATTATAGAACTTCAGCTCTAACTTTTCATTATGTGTATGTTCTTCCCCATTTTACTCATGTCAGGTTGGATTTGGTCTAGGGAGTCCCAGAAAGAAATAGAAAAGGAAAGAGAAGCATACCGTCAGAGAACTGCTGCTTTCCAGCGGGATCTCGAAGCCAAGTACCACTCTGTGATCTTAGAAAGTCGGCGCGCTGTTGCTCAGTTGTCTTTGGAGCTTGAAAAGGAACAAAACCGAACGACTAGTTATCGAGAAGCCCTTATCTCTCAGGGGCGCAAGTTGGTAGAAGAAAAGAAGCTTCTCGAACAGGAACGGGCACAGGTAATGCAAGAAAAAAGACAGTCACAGCCTTTGAGAAGTACATATCTGAGCTGCCTGGAAAAGGAGGAAGACTGGCAAAGGAGAGCCAAGCTTTTGCTGAAAGAGTTTGAAGCAGCTCTCACAGAAAGACAGAACATCTACTGCAGCCTGTTTCTTCCTCGCAGCAAGCGACTCGAGATAGAGAAGAACTTACTGGTACGAGCGTCCGTTGACCCAGTTGCTGCTGACCTAGAGATGGTAGCTGGTCTAAGCGACATATTTAAGCATGATACGTATTGTGGTGATGTCTGGAATACCAACAAAAGCCAGAATGGGAGACTGATGTGGCTGTATCTCAAATACTGGGAACTAACCATCGAACTGAAAAAGTTTAAGGGCGTAGAGAAGGCCATACTAGACAAGTAAGACAAGAATGAAATAAAACCACTTTTAATAACTTGAGGCCAGGCTGTCACCGTGCATTCTGGGAATCTGGCATTTTCTGTGTCAGTGCTGCCTGCACCATGGCCATACTGTCACCTTTCAGCACCAACCTCCACTCCCACCACTCTCTGAGCAGAAGTACAGTGAGGCTTCAGAGACAAAGGATTTCCTTGGTAATGCTCTGTGACTGCTAAGGATACAGTTTCCCTGAAGCATTTCTTAAGCTGCCAATATTTTGTTAAGCAGAACAGTATAACCTCATATTTTAGCTCTAGGGTCAAATGGTTTTTTGAAAGTCAAGTATAATGTTGATCCTTACTATAAGTGAGGATTTTCTGTCTGTTTTTATCACTTCCTAAATAAATTATGTTTTCTCCTCAAATTATTTTCCTCTCTCCCAAAGTATATTTAGAAGTTGTCAGGTAATTTATAGAACTGCCTAGCAGATGATAATAGAAAGTAGTAATATTGTATTATTAAGACTTTATATTTTAAAGTTCTCTCTCACCTCACAAGGGAAAAAAACCCCAAATGTTTCTTGTATCCAGTTGTTACCCTTGTGTATGTTTGAAATTTGGCTTGTGTTTGTATCAGTAAGCAGAAGTTGTTTATTAGCAGTGACATATACTCAAAAATATTTGCCATTTATAAATAATAATGCCACTCTTTATTTTTGTAATTCTTTCCTCTTTACAAAGCGTTTTCATGTATGCTATCTCCATTTTTAAATGCAACCTGAAAGGTAGACAGGCACTTGTGACTCCATTTTACACATAGCCAATGTAAATTGCTCATGTAATCCTCCCTCTAGTCCGATGAAGTAACTATTATTGGTATTCTTGGGCATGTGTTCCCCAAGACCAACCCCGGTTCCATGATCTGCTGGGAGCTCTCATAGGACTCAGCATATAATTATACTCACAGCCAAGATTTATTACGGAGAAAGGACATGAAGCAAAATCAGCAAAGGGAGGAAGCCACCTGGGATGAAGTCCAGAGGAAACCAGGCACGGGCATCCCAGCGTCCACGCCCCGTGGAGTCACACAGGATGTGTGTGAAATGTCCATTGGGGAAGCTCGCTGGAGACTCCGCACCAGAGCTTTTACTGAGGGCCAGTCACGTGATTCCCTCTGCCTGGCACACACCAAAATTCCAGATTCCCAGAAGGAAAGCCTGTTTGGAACAACCCCTATTTTTTGCTTACGCGGTTTAGGTACAGCGAATCATGCTTGTCAGTCAATGTGCGGGGAACTCCCCAAACCCAAGTTCCAGATGCAGCCCAGGACAGCCTCGTAAACAGGCCCTGAGGGGACAGCCTTCTCTAGGTCTCACTTTACAGGCATGGGCACTAAAGCTGCCATGTGGCAGAGTCAGCCTGCCTGCGGTCATGTAGTGGTAATGTTGGGGTCCCAGGCACTTGGGCTTCAGAAGCCCAATAGCCTGTGTGCAGTTATGTGACAGCGGGTGGCCAAGTCAGAGTGGGAGCTGAGCTCATCCGCCCTGCCTGCCTGTCTATGTGGGAGTAAGACAAACTGTCAAAAATACTAGGTTTTTAGGAAACTTCAGTCCAGTTGTGGGGTCAGCACAACATCGACTATGCACGGAGTCTCACATGGTTGTTTTTGTTTTTTTATTTGGGGTCTCACTCTTGCCTGGACTGGAGTGCAGTGGGCCAATCATGGCTCACCACAGCCTCAAACTCCTGGGCTCAGCGATTCTCCTGCCCAAGTAGATGGGACTACAGGCACGCACCACCATGCCCAACTGAATTTTCTTTTTTGTGGAGACAAGGTCTCGCCATGGTGCCTAGGCTGGCTTAGATGGTTTGTGTTTATATGTTCTCATTCCTCAGAGCCACTTTAGCAATGAGGAGGCAGGCCCAGGGCGCTAAAGTAAGCTACCTAAGGTGGGCAGGAGCCTTCAGCACCCGTCTGTGTTCAGCCCCTGCGCCCTGCTCAGCATGGTTTGCTTGATACTTCCCTTCATTGGCTACTGATCTTTCTGCTATGTTGCCCTCACCGATCTGAACACAGGCCCCTTCTTTAGGCACGTGGACTAGGACACTTCCTCTAGTGATGTGCGCCTCCTGGGGCACCACTCCCTTGCCTGAAGAGTGGTGCCGGTTCCTCTCCCGACTGAATCACCCTGCGTCCCTGGATGGCATGCTTCTCTCTGTCTTTCAATGAAGAAAATGTACTCAGCTGTTTTGTAGGTGAACCCTTGTCCTGTTTTCTAATGCTGTTTGACATGCTTTACGCCTAGCTGCCTTCAATGCTAACATGAGTGTGTTCGGCTCACTGTCATCCACGTAGACGCTGGCCCAGTACTGCAGAGTGAGGAGGATGAGCTTTCTGTAGGAAAGATGCTAGGGCATGTTGGTGATCGTGTGGCATGGCGGCCTTCCATCGGCAAGTTTAAGTGTTAATGAGATGCTGTCCATCTTTTTAAGTTTGTTTTTTTAGGTTTGACATATTTACACAATGCTACGGCCATTGAATGGCTTCACAGATGTGCCAAAAGATACCTGGATAAAGTCAGATCGTGGTGGAACATTCATCAACCAAAGTGGCATAAAGTTGCGAAAAGAATAGGGACCTAAGAGCTGTTTGATATGTGTGCAGAGGTTTGTTGAGATTTGAGAGCATTTGTCCTGGCTGCTTTCCTGGAGGTCACAGTAACTACGAAATCTCAAGCCATTGAGGCAAGGAGGACCCTCCAGGGTAAGAAGGGGAGCCCTAGGAGGGCCCACGTGGAAGCAAGTCCGGGTTAGTTAGGGAAAGTCACCCGCAACAGGCTTGCGAGAGGAGGGTTCGCCATGGAAAAGGAGGACTGACTTGTATTCCTTGTTTTTAATTGAATTAGGTTATTATCAAATTATTGTGTATGAGGTTACAGTGGCTATATTTCTGGTTGGGCAGAAGTTTGAAAAAGAAAGAACTTTTGGGAGGAGGTGTTCAGGTTGTGCTTTTAAAATTGGCTGGCTTCAGACTGCCTTACCTTGAAAGGAACAACAGTGGAACCGGGCATCCCAAACAAGTTTGGGAGAGGCAGCACTCCCCACGAGTCTAGTCAGCTCATTTCCCAGATATGCTTTTTCTCCTTTCTTAAGGCTCATAGATAAAGATGTGTTATTCTTATATGTACTTCACATATGTGTATATATGTATAGATATATGTGTACAAACTGTTGATTTCACGATGAGAAAAACAATTCTGCACACTTTGCACCAATGATGGAAGGTTTTGACAGGGAAAAAGCTTCACCAAAGAACCTGTGTGTTCTTTAAAAGAGAAGTTATGTCGAATTAAAATGTATAACTGACTGTTTCTGTGTTGGATTGTTTAAAAGTGATTGCTTAATAGTATACTAAGATCATCATCTCTTTCAGAAGAAGGGAGAAGACTCTGCACTTTCACTTCTTAGTTTCACTATAGAAAGCGAATCTGTATAATACACATATATGAACCTGCAGAGAACAAGTTGCCGTCAGAGCCGTTGCTTCCTTCACTGGATGTCTTGTCCCAGCACAAGGACGTCCTGTGCTGTGTTGAGAGAAACCTGTATGTCTGGGGAGGCTCCAGATAGCAGCGGCCTGCCGTGCAGATGGTGCTGGGCTTGCTGCCTCTGCCTTGATCTGTGTAGCTGCGCTGGCTCTGTGGGTGGAGGCCAGCATAGTCACGATACTGCTGTATTAATCAGGACTCGGGCTGAAAGCAACATAAATCAACTCAAGCTTGCTTAGACAGTTAAAAGGGGGACTTACTTTAAGTCTATCTCATGGAACCTCAGGGCAAGAATGGAGAATGTGGTTAGATGTCAGAACTAGAAATGACAACTATCAGGGACCTCAGAGTCACTGTCTTTGTGCCTCATATCTCTGCATATCTATTTTATTTTATTATTTTTTAGCCAGAGTCTCACTCCATCGCCCAGGCTGGAGTGTAGTGGCACATCCACAGCTACCCCAGCATTGACCTGCTGGGTGCAGGCAATCCTCCGCTTCAGCCCTCCACATAGCTGGAAACACAGGTGTGTGCCACCACGCCCAGCTAACTTTTGATTCACTGTAGAGACGCAGTCTCACCAAGCATCTTGGGCTGGTCCTGAACCCCAGTGCTCAGGTAATCCCACCTCGGCCTCCCAAAGCGCTGGGACTATAGCCTGGCCCGCATATCTATTTTAATACCTCCCTGCAAACCAGCCTCTGTGGCCACATGGAGGGGTTGTGGCCACACCTCAGTGCCTGAGCTTGCATCTTGCCTGTGTTGCTCCATTGGGCAGCGAGAAGGATTGTGAGGTGTGTGACTTTTGCTGACTTCATGGGAAATCGAAGAGAAAGTGAAGGGCTTCAGTAAGCTGAGTATCAGCTCAAGGTGTGTGGTAGAAACCAGAGGGCCTCTGCGGCAGCCTCAAAGAGCACACTGGCCTGCTTGGACTCCAACAGGTCTGGAGTCTCGCTGTGCGGGGACAGGACCGGCAGGGGCCTGAATGCTGCACAGCTGCTCACAGGGCAAGGCTGCCCCAAGACCTGGGCCCAGAGGCCTGGATGGGACACTGGGTGGGCAAGTCCCACTCATGGGAGCCTGTTGTGCTAACACAGGCATGCCCACCTCGTCGGGAACGAAAAGCTGCCTTGCCCGGGACTCCTGCATAGACCTCGGGTGAAGCCCAGTCCCTGTGGAGAACCCAAACACTGCTCCCAGAGGAGGTGCGGGCCCGGCCTGGGTGCAGGCGGGATCTGGGTGAGGGGCCTTCAGTTGGAGGGGCAGGGAGTAGCAGAAGCAAGGTTGTCTGGGTGGAAGATAACCCATGGGACACTAGACCACTCTGTGCTTTGTGTTTGCCAAGGACACTGCGGCCAAGCCTTTCCCTGTGGAGGCCTTCTGGAGGCTGGTTGGTGGCCAGCAGGCAGGGATGAGATGCTGGGGGCCTCCTGGCAGAGAGGGCTAGGAGTGTGGATGCTAGAACCCCACTTGTGAGCCACCCTAACTGCCATCGCTCCCCTCAGGCCAGGGCTGACCTTGCTCAGTGGTGCCACGGGACAGAGTCCATGCTAAGGCGTTCTGGATTGGCAGAGGCGGGTAGCAGGTAACTGATAGGCATTGAGATGGAAGGTGAGTCACAGTGCCTTCACTCATGGAGCTGCACAGTGGCTAACAGACCGCAAGACTCCAGGATGTAACGGGTGGCAGCTGACAGTACTGCTCAGCTCATAGAAGGAGGAGAGGGAGCAAGAGCCTGTGCTGGTGATGATACAAGCAGCAGCTGATGTCCAGGGCTTTGGCCACGTCTGCTGGGTTTGGGCATATCTGTCTCCGAGAATATCTTTGGCAACAAACCCACCCATGGTTTCCTGCCCCGTGGAACAAGAGTTACTAAGGCAAGTCACTGGACCAAGTGGGAGCCCCTGGAACTGCCCCTACTCTTTGCCAGCGTGGCCCACAAAAAGCGGTGCCTTGATCTCAGGGAGCTGCTACGACCCAGGCCACTGTAGGAGACCAAGGGTTCGAAGACTGGCTCCTCATCATGTCCATGGACAGTGGCCCCTGGTTCCTATCGTGTCCTCGACAGCAGCTCCAGACGACAGTCCCTGCTGTGGCCTGTTTGATGCAACCACTGGCCCTGGGAAGACCTGGTGGAACTGGGCAGGTGACTCCAAGCGTCGCCAGGCGTGGCCCCAGCTATGGCTGCCATGTGTGTTCACTGACTTGGATCCGCACTCCTCTACCGGGTGATTCTTCCTGACCCCCACCAGCTGGCCTTTGTGGAGAAGCCCTGCTTCCTGCTCTCCACACCACCAGGAGAGGGGCTTCCGGGCCCTGTCAGACACTGATGTGTGACCACAGGTGCCACGGAGCCTCAGGTTTGGGCATAGATGGAGATCCATCACATGCCGCTATGGGTCAGGTGACAGGTCCAGCAGAAGCAAGCAAGTCCTGGTGCAGATGGCGTGAGGTAGACCTGTCTGGGCTGAGCTGCTCTGGGCTCTGCTGGCTCCATGGGAAAGGGTGGCCCCTCAGGAAGGCCTGGCCCGTGTGCAGGCGGCTGTCCGGAACACTGGACACTTGTGTGCCCCCACCCCAAACCCAGGCCGCCGCCCTGGGCCCTTCTCACCACCACGTGTCAGCCCCTGGACACGAATGGTTACCATGCCACCTGCAGGCCACTTGTTTAATCAAGAAGTTTCAGGCAAAACAGTGGCAGCTACTCTGCTCTTCATTGCTTAGCACTCTGGCCTGGTGCCTCTCCTTGCTTAGAGCCTGCTGCAGTGTCAAACCCGTGTCCCTGGAAGGCAACTCCAGCAAGGTTGTGCCAGCAAGATGCAGCTGACACTGCCCAGACAGCAGAGAACAACGAAGGTGGCACAGGGCAGGCAGAGGAGGAAGTGGAGAGGCAGCTGTCACTGCTTCCCTCTCTGGAGTCCAACCTGCCCACTCGTCAGGTGGCTCTTGAGGAAGGAAAGCTGTTGCTGTCCTCAGCTGGTAACTCCTGTGATGGCGCTCCTGCTGGGATCCCCACCCTAGGCGACCCTGCGCTGGTGTGCAGATAAGGGCCTAGGACACACTTGGGGGCAGGAGGACATGTGGGACCCCTGGGAAGGAGAACACCTGGAGAGGGGGCACATGGGAACACCAGGGATGAGGACATGCCTGGGGGAGGGGATGACACGAGAGCACCTAAGATGGAGACACGTCTGTAGGAAGAAGTGACACAGATGTACCTGGGAAGGAGACCACCTGGGAGAGGGCGACACAGGAGCCCCTGGGATGGAGACATGCCAGTTGGAGAAGGTGACACGGGAGCACCTGGGATGAGGACACATCTTGGGGAGAGGGTGACACGGAGCACTGTGACTGGGACACATCTGGGGGGTGACGTGGAAGCACATGGGCTGGGGACATGCCTACGGGATGGCTCGCGTGACTGGGACCAGGCGTTGGAGTCGTCCACATACAGAGTCCTTCAAGCCCTGGAAAGCACTTGTGGTCTGAGGGAGACTGCACTGCCAAGCACCCCCCTGCACCTTGAGAAAATGTTTTAGGTTCTTAGATCTCTTTAAAAATCCCGGATGGCGTCGAATAAGCCCCTCGTCGAGTAAACCACGCTTGTTTTATTAGCACTTGGTCATTCTAATACTAGCTCAGCCATGTCTCTGAACGAAGCCAAGCTGGGTGGACGCCAAGTCCAGACTGTCCTGGGCGGCCTTCCGCTTTCCACGCGCTGGCCAGGCACCAGGCCTCACATGAAGCGCACAGAGGAGCTCCCAGGCCTGAGCCAGGAGCCCCGCGGGAGACGCCGCCCGTGCCG
>NW_007259552.1:174482-227166 GCF_000164805.1 Carlito syrichta | reverse complement strand
GGGCCGCCTCCGTCGGGACCCCTCCGCCCCGCAGGCCGAAGCGCGGGCCCCTACTCCGCCGGGGTGAGCGCCCTGGAGAAGTTCTCCAGCGCCGTTTTGAAAGCCTGCAGCAGGAAGGCGCCCAGCTCGGCGCTCGTCTCCCGCACGTCGGGGTCGAAACTCCCGAAGAGGGGCGTGGAGAGCCGGATGTCCTCGCGGCCGGCCCGCCGCAGCCCCGCGCGCAGCTCCTCCGCGATCGCGTCGTACTTCTGCTGGTCGAACTTGGACGCGGCCAGCTCGTCCTGCGGGTAGGCGGCGCCCTCGGGGTAGCAGTCCCTGGGCACCGGGAACTCAACGCTCCGCAGCTCGGGGAGCTCACAGAGCGAGGCGAAGAGGCGCCGGAGGGCGCGGGCAGACAGCGGGTTCCCCAGGAGCTTGAGGGCGCGCAGCCGCCGGCAGCGGCCCAGGCCCAGGATGGCCATGCCGACGTGGCTGTCGGCGATGCCGCACTCCTCCAGGGTCAGGACCCGCAGCGTCTGGGCAGTCTGGCCCAGCAGCCTGGAGAAGGTCGAGGGGTACAGGCTGAACAGGTCGTGTCCACTGAGGTCCAGCACCTCCAGGTGGGCGGCGTGGATGCAGTCTGCCAAGAAGGCCATGTCTGCGTGGTTCAGAGCACAGTTGGCCAGGTCCAGCGCACGCAGTGGGGTCCTCAGGGGGCTGCAGGGCGGAGAGAGAACACAGGTGAGAGGAGGCCCTGAGGAGGAGCTGGGGGTTAGGGTGACCACACACAGCCCACGCATTTGTGTATGGCTGGCTCCACACGAGGCAGCCCACGGCCACAGCCAGCTGCTGCCTGAATTCAGCGTGATTTTTTTGAATCGTCAAAAACGTCGAGAAAAGAATAGTCATTTGTGAAACGTGGAAGTTGCATGAAATACAAATGTCCATGACGGTAACTGAAACTTTCCTGGAGCATAGCCACATGCGTTCAGCGAGTACCAGCTGCAGCTGCCTCCATGCGACAGGGTGAGTGGCGTCTGCCTTGCACCGTGAAGGGTCAGCTGGGCCAGAGAGACCTGGCCTTTGTCCCCAATGCCGAACATGACACATCTGATCTTACCAATAACCTCTTTCGTCTTGTGTAGGCAAAAGTGATGGCATGGCCTGTCAGGCACGTCCGTGCAGAAGTTCACTGCGGCAGACAGGGCCATGTGAGTTAGCAAGACAGAGCCACCCTGTTCACTCGCAGGATTGAAGCCCACACTGTTTTAGATCTGGGAAGGACCCTGGAGGCCTCTAGTCCGGCCTTGGGCTCATCGAGGAGGCCTATGGAGCCCTCACGTGGCCCTGCGGCCCATAGTGTGACATGTCTGGGGTGGGTAGCCCAGTTCAGTAAATGGGCAGCAGGGTGAGACCTGCTCGGTCCCAACGTCCCTCAGGGAGGGCTCCAGAGCCACATTTGCACCCGGGGATGTCACCTCGTTGGCCTTGCTGTGCGAGGGAGACATCCCTGGGGTCCTGCTCCCTGTTCCCACTGCCCTTCTGCTGAGACTGTCTCTCCCCATCCACCTATACCTGGACCCACCTCATGAGGCCCGCCACCGGGCCAGCCTCTGATGCCCCTCCCTCCAGTCACCCTGGTCCTGTCCTTCTTGGCTGCTGCCCTTTCTGTCCTTTTCTCCAGGGCTGCTACAAGGCCCGGGCATGAACCTCCTTCTCGCCATGGTGAGGATTCTGACCTGTGTGGGAGCCCACGTGGTGTGGAGTGGAGGCCTCCCTTGAGGGTGCCCAGAGATCCCGCCCCGTCAGGCCTCCGGATGTGACAGCAGCCCCATCTGACAGCACCATAGCAACCTTGGGTCGAAGGCACCAAGTGCACTCAGACTTCTGAGTTAAAACAATGTTTGCTGTTTTCAGCCCCCAAGTGCCGGAGGACATGCTATTCAGCAACATCCATGGTGACTTCTGTTGTGTTTGCTTACGATCACACTCTCATTTGCTAACTCGCTGAAAGCAGCTTACCCGGAGCTCTCGGAATCCCTGGGCCACACACGACTCCTGCCCACTTCTGTCCTAGGGGCTGCATCTCAGGGTCACCTTCCCCTCGGTGTGATCTCTCTTCTGATGCTCAATCTGGGCATAGAGTGAGGCCCCGGGGTGGTGGCAGGCTTGTGGCCTTGCAAGCCAACAGGCCCTGATAATCTCTGGGACACCTTCATCCTCCTGCCCCGGCACCCAAAACTCACCCAAGCAGTGTCTGAATCTTCCCTGTCAGCATGGAGAAGGCCACACTCAGCTCGGTGAGCTGGGTCATCTGGCTGAGCTCCTGGGCGATGGCGGCAAGAAGGGGGTCCTCACCATTGGGCGTCGGGGCACAGGCGGGGGGTGCATCGAAGGCCCTGGTGGGCAGCGTGAGCGCCACCAGCCGGGGGAAGCCCACCTGGGCCAGCAGCTGCAGCACGTGGCCGGCATGCAGCCTCACGTTGTGCACCACCTCAAGCCTGCGCAGCGTGCCCGGCCCTGCCAGACGCAGCACGCGCAGGAGCTGGCCGGGGCTCAGGCTGTCTGCCCGGAATGCGAGGCAGCGCAGCTGCAGGGGAGCCCGGCCCACTGGCTCCAGGGCCTGCATCACCACCGCGAAGTTGCCCTCGGTGACGAAGAGGTCGGCGAGGACCTCCATGGGGTGCCCAGCCGCGAGGCGCTCTGCCTGAAGCTTGGAGCAGGTCCTGGCCAGCAGCTGGGTGCGGCCCCACCTGCCCAGCGCCCTCCCGCACGGGCACTGCTGCACCTGCACGTCTCGGATGCCTGTGAGGTCGGCCCCCCGCAGCCGCGGGTGGCTCCCGCCCAGCTGCACGTGGTCCGCCAGGCCGCACACAAGGGCCTCCAGGCATGCTTTGCAGGCCCGGTCGCACAGATCCACAGGATGGTCTGAGCTGGGACCCAGCAGCGCGCCCAGGCGGAACTCCTCCGTGGGCCAGCTCCCCAGGACGGCGCGGGTCACCTCTGCCTGCTCCAGCAGGTAGCTGGCTTTGAACAAGAGCGGGTAGAGGTTGTGGGCCACGCTGTCCAGGCTCTGCCGGGCCACCCTGGGGTGGGACGCCAGGGCTTCTGCAGAAACGAAGCGGAGCGACTTCATGGTACCTGCGGCCCCAGCAGAATGGCGCTCGCCCCTCCAGACTCCCCGAGGCGACGGCCCTTCATGCCTATTTTTAGTGGCAGCGGCTGTGAGCAGCTGGCCCCTGGGCAGGACATGGCTAGGGACCCTTGTGTCATCTGACAGCTATTTTGGGCCTGGGACATCTGTGTGGCTGTCACCACGGAGGTGTCTGGCTAGCCCCGGGCACTCGGCCACTGAAAGCAGTACTGCTGGCCCGGGTGCCTAGCGCACACAAAAGTGGTCAGAGAGGCTGGTCGGGGATTCAGAAGGCCAATCCCGAGGTGTTCCTACGGGCATCCAGCAGGGCCAGTGGACAGCCCCAGTCTCCTCCCAGAAGGTCTGCTGACCGCTGTCAGAGGAGCAGAGCAAGCCTCAAGCCTAGGCCCTGGGCCACACCTGGCTCATGGGTCTTTCTTCCACAGTGGCCTCTGGGAGCCCCCCACCTTTGCCTTGCCCCTGGGATTGAGGGGCATGGGACCAGGTCTGGGGGGGTAGCACCTTTTCTTGCCTTCATCCTCCCCAAGGGTCTGCATGCAGGGGGAGGGAGCAGCCAGTCTTACTGCAGGCCAGGACAGGGCAGAGCTTTCCCGAAGGGTCGCCAGCCCTTGCCAAGCCTCCGTTTCCTCATCTGCCATCTCAGGTCCCACAGGCCAGGAAACACTGCAGGTTAATGGGACGCACCTGCAGGGTGTGGCGGTGCCTGCTCCTCACCCTCAGCCCTAAGGGTGTTAAGTGACTGCTGAGTCACGGGCCCCACTTGCCCGGCATCCCTGTCATTGGGGACAAGGCTGCACATGTAGCTCACAGGAACCAGGATGTTCACAGGTCTTGGAGGGTCACAGCCGAGAGAGAGACAGAGACTGAGATGGAGGTGAGAGACAGACACAGAGAGACAGGCAGGCGAGAGGCAGAGACAGGCAGTGGGAGAGAAGGAGTGGGGCTGGTGGGCGGGGCTGGTGGGTGAGCCTGCAGTACCCCCAGCCCCACCATCCGACCCTCCCCAGGTTGTCCCCTCCACCCGAGTGGCCCCTCTGGAGAGGGTGAGGGATGGGAGGGGATTGTGCTCCCGTGGTGGGGCCCAGGCACTGCCCAGTGGGAGGGCATCTGTGTGAGGAGGGGGCCATGGCCCCATGGCCCTGCAAGGGGCCTCCCTCGCCTGGCAGCGTGGGCCCGGGCCGCCTCCCCTCAGTCCCAGGTGCTTGGCTCCTGGTGAGATGCATAAGCAGCGTCCCCAGATACATGCCCATTTCAGGACTAGATAAGAGAATCTTGAGGACATCATAGAAAACCAGGTTCCATTTATTTATGTTCTTAAAGTCTTGAACAAGTCAGTATCAAGAGAGAATAAACAGTTTACAACAGCTAGCATATAAAATAATTTCCTGTTTGGCTTCTGAAAAGCAGTTTCTAGAACCTTCCTTTGCCTACTCAGGAACCCCTGGGTCTAGGAGGGCCCCTCTCTCCCTCTGTTTTTATTTTCCCTCCTTTTGGCAAAGGTGGGGGGCGGAGCAATGCCAACAGAACCACCCAGCACAGGCATGGTCAGTTTCAGGACCAGCCCCAGCACTCCTGTCCCAACCCACAGCCACAGCTCTGAGTCTGCGTGGGAGGCGGTGCATGGGTGACCAGTGGCCTTTCAGACCCAACTCAGGAGCGTCTCACCAACCACACACGTCCTGTTATATGAAACAAACCGAGATTCCAGTTTATGCAGAGATGGCTGGACCTAGTGGGGGATGCACCAGGGACCCTCCTGCCCCCGGCCTTTCCCCGCAGGGAAGGTCATGGGTATACGGCTCTGGGATGGCTCACTCTGCCGCGAGATGCCCCAGCCTGGCCACGGCTGTGGACACAAGGAGGCCCCACGGGAGCTGGGGTCCAGGTGTCCCAGCTGGGCTCCCGGGGGCCTCCAGGGTGGGAGAGTTCAGAGCCACATGAGTGTGAGGGTCTGTGGCTGGTTGGCCCTTCTGCATCCCTGCCGGCTGGGCTGGAGGAGCCATCCCCAGGCGGGTGGAGGCCAGGCCATGCCCTGCGGAGGCATGGAGCCTGCTCTGGGGTGACTTCCCGGCCCCGAGGGCAACGCTGAGGATGTGGAGGCCCCCGCTGAGTGTGTCCTTCCTGGCCTCGGGCGGAGGCGCCTCCACTCCCGCTGGTGGTCTCTCCCTGAGGAACCACGTCTCATCGAGGCCTGTCACAGCTACCAAAAGAACACCTGCGGTTACTCACGCCCACAGCTCCTCCCTGGTCCTGCTGTCCCCTGAGGCTGTGACAGCGCAGATGCACCCTCACACCCAGCAAGGCCTCTCAGCCCATGGTGCACAGCAGACTAGGCTCACAGCCAGGGCAGGGAGCGCACACTGCACTTCCACCTCCCACTGTCTGCCAGGGGGGCTTCTGATTCTTGGGGTCAGAGCACCTGGCGGGGTCTCCAGGCAGCCGGGGGGGAGCTGGTACAAGGAAGCCTGGGTCCCCAGGAGCCGCTCCTGACTGAGGGTGACTGTGAGGGCCTGGGGTCAGTGGGCTGTTTCCGACTACCCTCCAACCCCAGGCTGGCCTCCTGGGAGGATGTTCACACCAGGGCCAAAAGATGTGACCTGCTAGACCCAGCCCCACCACAGCCCCTCGTGGGTACACCTGGGGTGTTTGGGCTTCGAGACACAAGAGCTGCGGGCTGGTGAGTGGGGAGGCTGCCCAGGGTCTGGTTAGGCAGGGGATAGGGTGCCTCATAGAGT
This sequence comes from Carlito syrichta, assembly GCF_000164805.1. Lineage (NCBI taxonomy): Eukaryota > Metazoa > Chordata > Mammalia > Primates > Tarsiidae > Carlito > Carlito syrichta. The sequence continues at coordinate 221,298 of NW_007259552.1, read as the reverse complement.
GCTGTGTCAGACCGCGCAGTTGGGCTTCAGAAGCATCTGGAATAAGGTGGCAAACTTGTCAGGGGCCTGGTGGTGGGGGCACACCAGCATGGGGGAATCAAGGGGACGTGCAGTCCCCGGGGTTACTTTAGGGTCAGCCAAGAAAGTCCTTTGCATATGTTCAGGCAAACCTCAGGGAGGCCTGAGACATGGGGATTTGTTCTGACTGTGGGAGGCACTGTGGTTAGGTCAGTGTGATGGGTGGGCCCCAGGGGTAAGAGACGTGGACCCTCCAGGGTGTGCTCTAAGACCTGCTTCCAGACCCTCTGGTACCCTCACACCTGACCTTGTCCCTTCCAGAGCCCCGGGAGGGTTTATGACTTCGGATGGACACAGGCTGGACTGAACCCACAGCACCCGAGGTGATAGTGCCGGGTTCCTGCCCGATTAGCCTCCTGAGTCCCCTCCTTGTTGCCCTCAAGGCATGATGTTGCCTCCCAGAGACAGTCTGGTTCGACACCAAGCCCTCTGAAGTAAAAACACACCTTGCCTTAACACTCGGAAGCCACACAGACTTGCCTAGGATGGGACCTGCCGGGAGGCTGGGACAGTGGGCCGAGTGAGCACCTGGGAAGGGCCGGAGCTTGAGGCCAGGATGGTGGGGCTGTGCGAACATCCCGGGAAGGGAAGGGCTGGAGCTTGAGGCCAGAACCCCACCACGTCCTCAGCCAGGAATCCCACACCTGCTTCACATGGGAGCTCAGTTCAGAAACCACCTCCAGTGGCCAGCCATGCTCACGCAGGGCCTTGGGCTCTGCCGGGGAGGGCTGGGGTCCCACTGAGCCTGGAACCAGCCCCTGGGGACAGGGCACAGTGCAGGCTTCTGTGTTGGGCAGAACCTCAGCCAGCGTTGGGCAGACTAGGACCCACAAATCTCACTGCAAATGACTCGGATCTGCCCATAGGGTTCGAACACACCAGAGATGTCCTGGGTCCCACGGCCGCCCTAAGCCCCAGGACCGTGGGTGTGGGCAGGGATGAAGAGGCCGTTTCACACGTGTAAGGACCCACGGGACCTGTGTGGCCCAGCAGCCAGGTGTGGCTTGGGCAGATTGGAAGACCAGTACTCACGGTAGTGGTGAGTGCACTGCTGCTGGGCAGAGCTGCGGAAGCACCAGGAATCAACTCTGGGAGGAACTGGGACAGGCCCAGGCTGCTGGCACCATCCCCTGATGTGCACGGTGACGACCCGGAGCTCACGATCCCTGAAGACAGGAGGGCGTCAGGGCTGGTGTAGCGGGGCCAGACCGCACAGTTGGGCTTTGGAAGCATCTGCACTGGTCCCCTCGGCTGCCTGCATGCTCTAGCGCAGGCCAGGCGTGGGAGACCGCAGGAGGCGCAAGCAAGCCCGCGAACACGGCACCCACCCTTCAGCACCTGGTATTAGCTTATGTGTTCCCAAGCCCCTAAAAATGAGAACAGGTGTTTCCCGCTTAAGGGAAACCAATCGCACTGCTCGTGCAGGCTGAGGCCAGGTCCCAACAGAGGGACGCCCTGCTGCAGGCTGGAGTGCCACGTGCTCCAGAACCAGTGTTCCCATCTCTGCTTGTTCGGAAATCAGAGCCAGACCCAGTGCAGACAAAAGGCCAGGGAGGGAGGTGCTCAGGTCCAGCTGGTGTGGACATAACTCAACCCTGACCTCTTCTGCTGGCAAGAAACCTCCAGTCCACACTGTGCTCCACGGCTAGATGTGCAAGTCAAACTTGAAAAGCAGAAAATGAGGCCAAGGCTCACATGGCTTGAACAAAAGTGGGAACAGGACGGTCTCCCAAGCTGCATACTGCCTTCCCTGCTGGCATCTCAGCCCGCCAAGTGGCCCCTGCATCCACCCAGATGGAGCCACAGGGGTCCCGGCCTGTGGGGGACGCATCCCACAACAGGATCTGTGCATGTAGTTCCTGTGTGTCTGGCAGTGACCACCCACAGGCACCTTCCAATCAGAGCAGACACACCTGGGGTTGTTTTCACGGGGCAGTGGCTCATTTCAGGGTCCAGAAGGCACCTTTCCCAGATGGTGTGGCCAGAGTGTGGGCTGCTTGGGGGGCTGCAGGTGGGTGACCGTCCATACTCAGGATGCTGCAGGCTCTGTGGGCATAGCCCCTTCCTCTGGGGGAAATGCTGTGTGCATGATTGTGTGTGCTTTTACAAATACTGCCTTGGGATACAAGTGTCATAAAATACACATCTTTTTTTTTTTTTTGTCTTTAGAAAGCAGGATTTGTTGGGAAGACAGAAAAGCTCCTGCAGTGGGAGGGAACCCGAAGGGGTTGCCCAATACACACCTTTAAAGCCTGCAGCCTGACCACTCTGGACATAGGAACACACCCAGAAAGTTGCACACCCATGGTATTTACCAGCAGGTGAGTGACACTGTTGGTGCTAAGTCTCTCACCATTAGTTTTCTACTCAGTCCTCTGCTTTTTGTTCCCACTCCCTCTTTTTCTACATTCTTTGGGTTGAGCTTTTAAAATTCCATTTTATCTCCTCTGTTGGTTTATTAGCTGTAGTTCTGTTTTGCACTGCAAATAAATTCAGGCTATTTTTGCTTAAACACCCAGTTATCTTTTAAAGAGATTTACATGAAAAGAGGAAAGTCTTGCATATTCCACAAGCTCTTCATGTTTCTTCTCCCTGAAGGTCGTCCTTTAACACTCCCTGTAGTGAGAGCTGCTGGTGATGACTTGTGTTACGTTTCTGTGTAGAAAGTATCTTTATTTCACCACCATTTTTGAAATAGCTTGTCAGGTAACAGAGTCCTAGGGCGCCAGTGTTCTCTGCAGTGCATTCCAGGGGGGCCGCACTGCCCCTCACCTGCCTGCTCCTGAGAAGTCAGCTTGGCTCCTCCGACCAGAACACACCACTGTCCTCTGGCTGCTTTCAGGGTGTTCTGTTTATTTACACAAATTGACTATGATATGCATTCACAGCTTGTGCTCGGGGTTCACTGATCTCCTTGGATCTGTGGGTTTATCACCTTTATCAACCCTGGAAAACATTCAGCCACTGCACCTTCCAATTTCTTGTCCCTCTGCTTTATGACACCGACGATGTATTTATGAGGCAGCTCAAAGTTGTCCTGCTGCTCACTGATGTCCTTTCTTCTCCTTTTGAGGGGAGATTATTTTAGCTCTGTGTTTCATTTTAGATAGTGTGATGGCTAAATTTAGGCGTCAACTTGACTGGATTAAGCCCAGAGGACTGAGAGAGCATTATTTCTGGATGTGTTTGGGAGGGCGTTTCCAGGCAAGATTGGCGTGAGTCTGTGGACTGAGTGGGAAAGATCAGCTCCCGTGTGGGTGGGCACCGTCCAGTCAGCTGGGGGCCTGGATGTAACAAGGCAGAGGAAATATGAATTCTCTCTTTCTTTCTCTTGGAGCTGGGACATCCTTCTTCTACTGCCCTTGGACATCAGAAATCCAGGCTTCCTGGCCTTTGGATTCGAGACTTACACCAGTGGCTTCTTAAGTTCCCAGGTCTTTGGCCTCAGACTGAGAGTTAAACCTTTAGTCAGCTTTCTTGGCTCCGAGGCTTTAGAATTTGGACTCAGTCACACCACCAGTTTCCCTGGCTCTCTGGCTTACAGACGGCCTGTGGTGGGACTTCTCAGCCTCCATAATCACCTGAGCCAATTCCCCTAAAAAATCCTATCTATCTGTCGTCATCCATCTATATCTGTCATCATTCTATCTATCATCATCATCTCTCTCTGTCATCTATCAATCTCTATCTGTCAATCATCTAATCTCCTACTGGTTCTGTCTCTCTAGAAGATCCTGACTGATACAGATAGTCTCCACTGGTATATCTTCAAGGTGACTAATGTTTTCTTCTGCCAAGTCCAATCTGTTCATCCCATCCAGTATAGTTGTAAATTCAGTCTGGGTCTTTTACATATCTTCCTTATCATTACTTTACTTTTTGGAAGCCTGGAATGCAGCTATAATCACTGTTTGAATGTCGATGACTGAAATTCTGTTTCTGTTTCTTTTCTTTTGTATAGATGGGGTCTCACTATGTTGCTCAGGCTGATCTCGAACTCCTGGCCTCAAGCAATCCTCCTGCCTTGACATCCCTAAATGTTGGGGTGACAGGCGTGAGCCATGTACCCGGTGGGTGATAATTGATGATTCTAACACCTGCACCAATTCCCAGCTGGTTTTGCCTGGCTGGTCACTCTCCTCCAATGGCCTGGGTTTCCTTGCTTCTTTGCACACCTTGTCTCTTTGATCAGATGTTAGACATGGTGAATCATACCCTATTGGGTGCTGGGTACTTTGGTAACCCTACAGATTACCAACTCAAGAAGTTTTTTTTCTGGGATGTCGTTAGTTACCCAGAAAGAGTTTGATCATTTTAGGTCTGGCTTTTACGGTTTTGTAGGTGGGTCCAGAGCAGGGCTCAGTTTAGGGCCAGCTATACCACTCCAGAGACAAGTCCCTCTGAACACTCCACCCTGTGCCCCATAAACTGTGAGTCTTCCGACCTGGCTGGTAGGAACAGGCATGGTCCCCAGCCCACGCACGTACCAGGAGTTGATCTTAGGCCATTTCAGACAGTTGTCCCAGCCTCAGGTCACTTCCTGATACAAGTGTGCAGCTGGGCACCCTGCTGGGGCTGATCTGGCACAATCTCTCCCAGTACAGGTGTCTCTGCTCTGGGCTGACAGGGTCTCCTCAGCTCTAGGAAGCTGCTGGGCTCCTCCCTGCACTGAGGCTGCGACTCTTAAGGCAGAATTCTGGGGTGATCGCTAGGCCCACACCTTTTCCTTTCTCTCAGGGATCACGGTCCTTTGCTGTCAGACGCCCTGTGTTTTGAAATCTCATGTTTCATGTGTTTTATTGGTTTTTTTTCATTTTATTTTGTTTCAAGTCTGTTTCCTATTACTTTGTCTTGGGTGGAAGGTTAGATTTTTAAACAGAAAATTTTAATTTTGTTTGAAAATTTGAGGAGTGTGTAAAATCCAGTGTCATAAATGACCCAGGTGGTGGCACCCCATGTGCACTGCCTGGGCCACCTGAATCAGCACCCCCCCAAACCCAGCAAGACCAGTGTGCCCACTCCGCGGCGGGCTTGAGCTCACTCACGCACGGAGGGCTGGCTGCCCGTTTCCAGCTCCAGCTCGTCTTCCTCAATGCAGGCTCTGATGTCAGATGACCAGAGGCTGTGGGTGGGGCTCCGCAGGCCTGCCGGGGCTGGGCCGGCGGATCCATGCAGGCTCAGTGAACCTAGGACGGAGGAGGACTGGCTGCTGGAGGAGGACGTGCTGCTGTCCGAGATGGTGGAGTGTGGCCTCTTGAAGGCAGCGCTGTGGTCACAGGAGGACACTGTCATGGACGCCTGTGCTCGCAACTCTGGAAGGGGACAGAAAACAAGTCAGTCTGGCTTCTGCTCCAGAAGCACGGCCCAGGTGCCAGAAGAGGATCTGGCCATCTGGAAGACTGCCCACAGCCCAGTGCACTCCTCAGGGCGGAGTGAGAACAAAAACTGTGGCCATGTACCTGCTCCCCTCATGATGCAATCAATGGCCCGGTCGCTTATGGCCGCATCACTGGGCTTGATGTCCATGAAGGGTTTGTTGCCTATCCCCATAGACACCATTTCTTGCATTCTGAGTTCTAAAACAGAAGAAAGTATAGAAGTTTGCAAAGCAGCTCCATGGGCTAACGCCACCCCTGAAGACGCTCGGCATGCCTGATGTCCTCAGCGCAATCCAGAAGGAGTACGTGGCTCCCCAGAGTGCTAGGGCTCCCTTTGCTGGCATCTGGTCTCACAGTGGCCTCTCTCAGGAAGCCCAAAGCAGCGACCAAGAAAAAGGAAGACAGGGGACCTTGGGAACTGAGTGTCCAGCTGGGGAGGAGGAAGGGTCCCTGTCTGCTAAAAGAGGGATGTGAACCCTGCAGCAGGTGCAGGTCAGGGTGGGGGTCAGAGGCCTGGGGGGAAGTGACCACGAGAAAGACAAAACGAACAGATTTCTAGGCATGCTTGAATGCTGAAAGGAGAGCTAAGCATAGCACGAGAGTTTGAGAATGAATTTATTCTTGGTAAAATTAAGCAAGGCAGCTGGGCTCGGTGGCTCAGCCTGTAATCCCACGCCTTTGGGAGGCTGAGGTGAGTGGATTGCCTGAGCCCGCGGGTTGGAGACCCGCCTCGGCAACTTGGCGAAACCTCATCTCTACGATAAATCAAAAATCAGCTGGGTGTGGTAGCGCGCCTGTAATTCCGGCTACTTGGAAGGCTGAGGTGGAAGGATCGCCGGAGCCCAGCAGGTCGAGGTTGCGGTGACCGGGAGTGGCCACTGCACTCCAGTCTGGGCGACTGAGTGAGACTCCAAAAAAAAAAAAAAAAATTAAGCAAGGAAAAAGATATTAATTGTAAGAAAATAATGTATGAGGACAGAAAACACAATCACATCTACTACCAGACTCAGTCATGCATATTTACATAGCCATCATGCATATATGGAATAACATTCTAACAAGAATGACTTTCTACGGGTCTTGGGAGACGAGGAAGAGGTGCAGGGTATGTGTGTTGCATTTTTATCAAGAGATAACATTTAAAGCTGATTAGTCAAGAGACAGAAATCTAACCCTGCCATACAGAGAGAGGAGTCAGTAGGAACGGAGTCAAGAACGGCTGTTTGTGGAAAAAAGAATTTGGAGGTGAGGAACGAAGAAGACCGTGGCTTTTTTCTCTATAATCCCTAAGCACTATTTTATGTTTAGAGCTATGTATGTGGATGCTGGACAGCTCTACAGTGGATTTGTTTGTGTAAGTTAAGTCTAAGCTTACTACTGAGAACAACCAAAAAAGCTGGACAAATTTTTTTGGTTTTTTGAGTCGCAGTCTCACTCTGTCGCCCAGGCTGGAGTGCAGTGGCACGCTCACGGCCATTGCAGCCTTGACTTACTGGGTTCAAGTGATCCTTCCGCCTCAGCCGTCCAAGTAGCTGGAACTATAAGCATGTGCGGCTACGCCCAGCTAATTTTTAGATTTATTGTACAGATGCAGTCTCACCAAGTTGCCCAGGCTGGTCTCAAACCCCTAGGCTCAGGCAATCCTCTCACCTCTGTCTCCCAAGGTGCTGGGATTACAGGCATGAGCCACCGTGCCCAGCTGTGGACAAATGTTTTAAAAACATTTGTTTGAAGGTTCTGAGGAGGTATCAAGGCAACCCACCCTTGAAAGGCCAACATCCTGGAGCCACAGACACGATCTGACATGTGTCACCTTTCCAGCCCCTCAAGGCACTGCTTGTGCCCAAAAGGCAGAGAATAAGAAGACAGCTGGACCCAGGAGCTTCGAGGCTGGGAGCTTTTGATAGTGTCACAGGATTGTGGAGCTGAGATCTGAAGTATGGGACCACCAGGGAGGAAGGGGCCTGTGAATATCCAGACATTCAGTGGGACCCAGAAAGTGAGCAAGGATCTTGCCAGGAGTAAAGACAAACAGAGGAGGGACCAGTTGATAAAAGTCTGAAGCAGACTTCATGCAGCCAATTCCTGACTGCACTGAAATGGTCCATCCCTGCTCCACCAACAAAAGCAAAAACTCTGGAGGCCATAACTTCAGCCAGGGCCTCACATTATCCTTACAACATTTCTTATAGCGTATCTACTATTTAACACAAATTATCAGGCACACCTGAAGAAAAGACCAAATGGAGAAAAGCCAAGAAGAAAAAACCTAGACAATTAATGTTAGGTTAGTGTGCTGTATCACGGGAAAGATGTAAAGAATTGTACAAAGAGTAGGTTAGAAAAAGTTTATTCAGAAGGAAAACTAAAAAAAAATAGGTTGAGCCACATCTTTAAGGCTGAAGAGGACCAAACCCTGAAGAAGTGTCTGGTGCTGAATGTTTCAAGCTGGATGTTTTTAAGGCTTTTTTAAAGAAGCAGGAACATTTCTGCAAAATGTAACATGGGGGGTGTTGTGGCCATGGAGATTAGCTGCCCAGGATAGCAGCAGCCAGAATTTCATATGGTAGACAGGGAGAGTAGCCCAAGGTCTGTAAGGCAAAGCTTTAAGACACAAACATGAATTTTAAATGTCACTGGATTTAGGAAATGAAAAGGTATTTAGCTGGGAGTGTGTTGTTCATGGGTGAGATAGGAAGGCTGGGATAGGAAAACATTCTTGGGAACGTTGTGGGAGGGCTAGAGTCAAAATATGAGCCAATTCCAGGCCACCTGCCCGTGATGGCTGAGGTAACCCTATTTTGACTTTTTTCAAATTAAATATCCACAAGAGATTGAATATTGGCAGTCTCAGGGACATCGAGATAACCAGGATTCATGTGTTAGGAGACAGATCACAGGATGGAGAGTCTCAACAGACAACTGAAAGCTATCAAATAAAATAAATCAAATGCAAACTTACATATCAAACATATAATAACAGAAGCCAAGAACTAACTAAATGGGTTTAATAGCAAAGTAGATCAATGAACTTTAAGATGAGTATAAAATATTTAGACTGAAGTAGGGAAGAAGTGATAAAAATACAGAAAATACACAAGAGATATATAGGAACATGACAAAAAGGTCTAACATGTGTGTAACTGGAAGTCCAGTGGAATGCAGAGAGGGAACGGAGGAGAACATGAGAAGAACATGAGAAGATGCAGCGTTTGGTGCAACGTGCAGGACACACACAGACAGCCACCCTCAGGCAGTTGGAGCACAGCTGGCCTGGGTGCCAGCCAGCCAATCATTCATGGCGGTGTTTTCCAGGGTCTCTCTTGGAGAGGTTTCCTGCCTGCCTGTGGACAGGAGAGAAGTGTCAGACAGTTAGTACCCCCGAAGGAGCATCAACAACGAGGGACAGGAATTGGCAGAGAAACACCCCAGTCCCACACACGGGATGTGGGCCAGTGCTGAGGTAGGCCTGTCTTCCAGAGGGCACCCGCGGGACCCACCCGTCCCTCATCCTCTGTGGCCGTCCTCTTTTCCTCTCAATTCCCTGTTCCCACAGAAACATGTGAGACAAATAGAGAATAAAAAATAAGACAGCAGATTTATATCCAAATAACCAGTCATTACATAAATGTAAACACACTACTCCAATTTAAAACAAAAAGCAAGAGACATATCTTAAACATAAGGACATAAAAACATTCCAAATGAGAAGATGGGAAACTATGGATTTTGCAAACAAAAACTAAAATAGCTATATTAATATAAAGTACAATCAGCCCTCTGTATTCATGGGTTCCACATCTGCAGATTCAACCAACATTTGAACAAAAAACATTAACCCTAAAAAACAACACAGTATAACAACCATTAATATAGCATGCACAGTATATCAAGTGTTACAAGCAACCTAGAGACCATTTAAAGTGTATAGAAGGATACGTGCGGGCTGTGGGCAGACACTACGGCATTTTACATCAGGGACTTGAGCAACCACAGATTTCAACATCCATGGGGTCCTGGGACCAACCCCCCACGGATGCTGAAGGACAACTCTAGACCTAAAGCCAAGAGGCACTACTAGAAATAGAGACACTGTGTAGTGATAAGAGGCTCTGTTTCTAGGAAGACGTAGCAGTTTGCATTCGAATGCACCTAGTAATTCAGCCTCCAAACATATAAAGCAAAACTTGACATAACAAGAAATAATAGACAAATTTAAATTTTTACATCGTCACGGGAGATTTTAACATGATTTTCCTAGTAAGCGATAAAATCCAATAAGGACACAGATAATTTGGCCAACACAGTTTTCAAAACGCTCTGTACCTGACAACTATCAAACACACTTCCTTTCATACACATGTGGGAAATTTACAAAATTCCCGGGCAACACATGTCAGAGACTTGAAATCACAGTGTGTATTCTCCAGTCAAAGCAATCTTAAACTCAAAATCAAAAATATAGCCAGAAAATCTTGGAAATTAAGTAATACATTTCTAAACAACCCACGAGTCCAAGAAATAATCAGAGTGGAGATGAGAAAACATATGACATATAAAAACTTGTGGGGTGTGGCTAAAGCCATGCTTAGAGGGAAATTTGTAGTCCCATGCACTGCACAAACACTAGAAAGGAAGAAAGGCTGAAACCAATGATGTAAGCATCTGCTCGAGAAATCAGAGTAGGGGCAACACATCAAACCCCAACAGAGCAGAAAGAGGAAAATTAATAAAGAGGAGACACTAATGAAATGGACAATAAACACATGCAACAAAAAGTCTCTCTCCTGAGAAGACTAACTGATAAATCCCCGATGAACTGGAGATGTCAAGAGAGAGCCCCAGTGACCAGTAAAGGGATAGAAAGGGTGCTAGGTCCTAGAAAAAAGCATCCTGCACCTCTCTGGAGGTGGCCCAGTGCAGCCACTGAGCCAGGACTTAGCCTTGCACCCACACCCACTGCCCCAGGCCTGGCAGGATCCCACATGCTCACCCCACACTCACACTCAGCAGTCCACCGGACCCTGTTTGCGGGGGCTGTGACATTAGATTGGTCAAAGGCCAGGCACAGTGGCTCATGCCTGCAATCCCAGCACTTCAGGATGCCGAAGAGAGAGGATTGCCTGAGCCCAGAAGTTTGAGACCAGCCTGGGAAATATAGTGAAACCTCATCTCCACAAACAATTAAAAAATTAGCCAGACATGTTGGCATGAACTTGCAGTCCCAGCTACTTGGAAGGCTAAGGCAGAAGGACCACCTGAGTCCAGGGAGCCAAGGCTGCAGTGAGCCATGATTGTTCCACTACACTTCAACCTGGGCAACAGAGTTAGACTCCACCCTGACTCAAAAAAAAAAAAAAGGAAAACAAACAGATTTTTAAAAACTTACATAGTTCAAACTGAAAGCTGCTGGAACTTTCAGTCATGGATGACCAGGCAGCACCAGAAATAAGACCCCTTCAGAATGTCACTCTTCCGCATGAAGTGGTAAAGCCATCTTTCTTGGAAATAGCAAGCTGTGCTCATCAGATCACTGTAGTTGCATACTGGCCTTGTATAAGAAAACTGTCACACCCCTGCTATAACCTTTTCCGTCTCTAAGCAAAGTCTCAGCTTTCATACCTCAGAGCACAGACTCCATGCCTTTGGAGTCTGTGTTTCTGGGTGGCCATCTTCACACTCTGTGCTGGAATAAACACTTAATCATATTTTCTGAATCTCATTATTTAAGGCTGACAGGGCCAACTTCCTGAAGACTGTCCAAGTACTTGGAATATAGGAAGGAATGAAATGGACAAAGTGACACCCAGGGAGGGGTTTGTGCATTACAGCTGGACAGACCCCACACAGGAAGCAGGAAGAGTGGGTTACAAAAGAAGGAGATGAAACGGGGTCAGGACGGTGCTTTGTGATCTCAGAGGTGAGGGCTCCGGCCAAGCCAAGTGCCCTTGGAACACTGGGCTGTGCAGCCAGTGAAGTCCTGGGGTGTGTGCAGAACAGCAGGAGGCTGGGTATGGGGTGGGAGAAGGAGCTGGGGAAAGAGGGGCGGGGGACTCCTGGAGGACGCCATGGAGCCCTGTGCGCCCGGCAGGGCCATTGCCACGGTATTCCAGGAGCGAGGGGGGAGGCCTGGGCTATCCCTGGAGAGGGGTGAGGGCTCAGCTGGGGTGTGGCTGTGCAGGGCCCTGGTCATGCTGGTAGTCCTGGCATGAGAGCCCTAGGGTTTCTTAGGTCTGAGGGTCAGTCTTGAAGGGTGAGAGGGGCACCTGGGTTCACAGTGACTTGGGTGTCTGTGTGGCTCCTACGAGCTGGCACTGGAGCTGAGTCGGGAAGGTCTAGGTGGGAGGGTCACTGTGAAGATGGACGAATGATGTGGACAGAGGTGCCCATGGTGAAGAAATTGGGGCAGAGGAGCCAATGAGAGTGGGCATCAAAGACAGAGGAGGCCTGGATATGATCTGGCCGCAGGGGACTGGAGCTCTGGGAGGACCTCTCACCTGCAGCCAGACCACAGGCTGGCCGTTTGCCCAGCTTCCCAGGCTATAGGGCGTGGGGGGGTGGAAAGCTGACAGCAGGTTAGGGGGACCTGCAGCCAGAGGGGGGACCTCCACCTGGGGTTGCCACGGTGCCAGGTATGTTAGAGGGGTCTTGCTTATATTAATTTTATGGACAGGTGAGATGTATGGCAGTGCTGCTGGGTCCCATCCAAGCACTTCTTCATAAATGTGCTGACAGCGAGGGTCCAGGTACCTCAGACAGGACGGGCATCTTGGGTGAATCGTGTGAACAGAAACAGTGGTCTGTCTACTAGGGGCTCTTAAAGGTCATCAGGCCCCTGCAGAAGGTTGACTTTAGAGAATGAGTCTCTGAGCTTGACCTCTTAAGTACCGACCTTTTGTTACAGATTCAATGCCTTCCTTATTTCCTTGTTCCTAGCTCAGACCAGATGGCCCTGAGATAGAAGACCCGTTGACGGAGGCAAAAGACCCCTTAGCTAGTACATCCTTAATGTGTAAAGTTAAATCCGCCCCTTCTCCAAAATCAAAAAAGGAACATTGCCTATAACAATCAAATTGCTGTAACTCCACACCTACCCTGTAAGAAAAATGATGTAATCCCGTTAATCTTTCCTAGACCTTGCCTATATAAACAGCCAAGCCTCCCCACTTTTGGGCACTGACCCCATCCTTCTATAGATTGTAGCCCCCCAGTGGCTGTCCTCAAACTCCGTGCACAAATAAACACAGTGTTTAATCATACCGCTTGAATTAATCAACAGGATTGACAGCCTCCTGTCCCCAACCCACATCCCAGGCCCAGTCCCTTGCCCTGGTTCCTGCTCCCCGGAGCCCAGCCCTGGCCCCCAGTTCCCAGTCCCCAGCCCCCACCCCTAGCCTCTGGCCCTGGCCCAATTCTCTGGGTCCCAGTGCCTAGCCCTGGCCTCCTCTCTCCCTGAGCCGGGCAGGCCCTATGGATTCCCTCCCCCCACCTCTGTTCCGCAGTGCCTGCTGCCACAGGATCTTCCGGATGACATCAGTCCAGGCGCTCTTGACCTCCACCGAGCTTGCCTGGAGAACGAAGGTGTCCTGGGATTTCCGCCGCCGGCGAAACCAGATCTCAAACCTCAGGCCGCTGTCTCCAACATTCTCTGTCATTCCGATCTCGGCTGTCTGCAGTCAGTAAACACCGAGGTGGAGCACCGTCAGGAAACAGATCTTCCGAACCGCTGGCTGCGTCCTGGCTGACCATTTGGCCCAAACGCCTCAGGGCTGGAGGCCCTTAGCCCAGACACCACATGAGGGACATGTGGGATGGGTCCAGGTGGGACGGGCCAGGGTCTCGGTGCAGAGCCTGGGGCGCAGTCACTGGGGAACAGAGAACCAACCCATGGGACAAGCACAGAGCCAGTTCCCACACTGTCCAAGGCTCCCCACTGGAAAGAGGAGGGGTGGCCTAGTATGTTCTGTGGTGCCTGTGTCTGTTGTCACAACCCAGGTAGGGTCACAGTCCTGTGCTGTGCACTGGCAGACATGGGGTTATGCCTGTGGGTCCTTCTGTGAGCCCCAGAATCCTTGAGTGTGCAAGACTCACAAGTGTCCAAGGCTGCCTGTGAGGGTGTGAGGTTGTTCATGTATGAGCTGATTGTGAGTATGTGAGGCTGTTCACAAATGTGCAAGGCTGATCTTGTGTGAGGCTGTTTGGGTGTGAGGTTGCTTGTGAGTGTGCAAGGCTGCCCGTGAGTGTGCAAGGCTGATCGTGTGTACAAGGTTGCTCATGAGTATGTGAGGCTGATGAGTATGCAGGACTGACCATGAGCGTACAAGGCTGATTGTGTGTGAGGTTGTTTGTGTGAGAAGTTGCTTGTGAGTGTGCGAGGCAGTTCATGAAAGTGCAAGGCTGTCTGTGAGGCTGCGAGGTTGTGTGCAAGGCTGCCCATAAGTGTGCGAGGCTGCTTGTCCTCATAGCCTCTGTCAGGAAGGGAGTGACCTGCTCTCCCCAGGACTCGAGGGCCACATCTGTGAACCTGTCCACCTTGGATGCGGCAAAGCCCTCTCTGTGCACCTCAGCGAGCCCTGTGTTCACCTCTGCATGGGAGGAGACATTTGTTTTCAGCCACTGAACTGCACATGGGACTGGAGAGAACAAGTGTCTCCTGGCAGCTTTCGGAGGGCTGGAGTCTTCAAGACCACCAAAGAACCACCGAAAAGGAGCCAGTGTGGTGCAGCTCCTCCCAGTTTCCCTCTGTTCCAGTGTCCTCTGCTAATCAAGTGGGATGAGGGTCTGAGACCCCCTTGGAGAGCCCCAGCACCGGGTCACGCTCTGATCTGACCAGCGATACCTTGAAGGACTGCTTGTACAGATAGATGTCATCGCCTCCGTCCACCTTTTTGGTCTTGCTGAAAAGGATGAGGTCTTCAAAGAGGAACACGTGCCTCAGATACTTTTTCCTCCCACAGCAAACGATAAACTCATCCTGGCATCTCAGCTGCCCCTGTTCCTTCAGATTCACCTGTGGAGGGACATAACTTCCTCTGATCTGAGGAAAAGCCGGCATCTGTGGTCATACCAGTTACTATTCCCTTCTCAATGTCTTGGGCTCCATGACAAGCAAGATGAAACCTCACCTTGCCAAAATAGCTGGTAAATGCATCTTAATACCAGCATTTAAGTTAAAGGTTTCCCACAGTGTGGAACTAGAAACTGTAGCATCACATTTAAGAACTCAGGGATTTACCTCGTTCCCCCAACCCTCCCACATGCTGCTAGGACTCTGTTCAGGAGGTGGGGACTGGCAGTTCCCACACCACCACGTTTCCAGGTCACAAGTGGGGAAACTACAGTACAAGTCACTAACTCTCTACTTAAAGCTCTGGTCCATTAGATGGAAACCCCTTTGCTGATAATGGTGCTGAAGGCTCACTCACTAAATGGCCTCTGGGAGTCACACGACTCGGTCTCACATCCTAGCATCCCCACAGAATCCCTCGAACTGGATTGGACGGAGAGTTACTGGCAGATATGTTGCTGCCCGCCTCAGCCAGGCTATCACTCCCTTCACATGAATGACACACATGGTAAGAGCCTCTCATACGACCTTCCACCCCACTGATGCTTCGGTGGGTTCCGGGGTGAGGATGCTGGGACAGCCTGAGTCTCCATGGAAGTTATTCCTAGAACTTTGTCAGCATTTGGGGCTGAGATGGGCCTGTCTTTTCCAGCGGATGTGGGGTCCCAACCTCCACTGCTTGCTCTGCTGTTGGGGTGCCACCATTTCCTGGTCCCGGGGATTCTTTGGCCTGCTGGAGCCACTTCCTTGCTTGTTCATGGCCTTTTGGGTGTCTGGGGGCCAGGGCAGGCAGGACAGCCCTTCACCCCCAGACAGCGTGACCCAAGTCAAGGGGTCTGGTGAGACATAAACAGCAGGTCATGGGCAGGTGTGTGGGCGCACTGCCCTGAGGTCTCTGTCAGAGGGCCTGCACTGGGTTAACGCCACTGTCTTCAAATTCCAGCAAGGGGCCTGAATTTTCATTTTGTACTGGGCAATTCTATAGCCATCCCTCCTGATGGTAGGGACAAAGGGTCCCCTTCAGACCACGTCTCCTCTTGCTGCCACACCAGTGGTGTGGGAGGGTGTGCAGGGCCCTGACTCCCCCACACAGCAGTCAGTCATGTGCCGCTCTCGCAGGAGGAACTCAGAAGCTGGGGTCCCACGACTGATGCAGGTCAGCCCTATGTATTGCCTCTGGTGCTGACTCCCTCACACAAGCGGAGCGGGGGCGGGCAAAGCTCACATCCAGGAATCTTGCATTTAGCCTGAGTAAGCAGAGTTTTGGCCACTTGAAGCCAGCCTGCTTCACACATCCCATGAAGCTGGCAGCCAGCACCCACTGGTCGCAGACACGCCCTGAGGCCACAAGAACCCAAGCCTGCTGCCCCTGACGTTTCTGGACTTGCAGCCCCCACCTCCCTCCAGGTGGTGGTCCCTGGCCTCTGGAAGGTCATGCTGCGGGCACATCTGCCAGTGTATCACCAAGTGAGCCGTGCGCACTGCTGCAGCCTTGGCCACGCCTCTCACGGTGGGCCCAGACCTTTCCATCTTGCGATCAGTCCAAACCTCTCCAGCTGGTAGAGCCCGCCAGGCCCACGGGACACTTACGTCACAGCCACGGACAGCGTCCATGGCCAGCAGGTCATTGCCGTGGCGCAGCTGGAAGCGGACCACGTCCTCAGCAGCCTGGAGTTCGTCCAGCTCCTTCCCGCGGGCCGGACGGTGGGCCGCCTCCTTAACCAGGTCCCGAAGCAACAGGGCATACTTGCCCAAGCGCTGCACTGGCTTCAGCAGGTAGGAGGCCAGGTCCATGCTGTCACCCAGCTCGCTCTGCTTGTCCTGCAAAGGCCAGGCGAGGGGTCAGCCATGGCCTGACCAAGGGCCAGGTAGGGCTCTCAGGGTGGGGAGGGGATGACCTTGAAGAAGGTGCGGCCATGGGTGCCGAGCAGGGCGTCCGACTGGGGCTTGTTTTTGCTGTAGAGTGCGTACATGCCAAACTGCTCCTCCTGGAAAAGTGAGGGACAGCTCGGCAGGGGGGCCATGGCTGCCCGGAGATGGCAGGTGCCTGCGGCTCCTGCCCCCAGGCCTTCCAGGTGCAGTTCTCGCCACAAGCACATGAGGAGGAGACCGGGTCCTTCTTCAAAGACTCTCCAAGCGTCCCCAGCAAAGGGGGGATCCCGGGGTGGCCAGCTGACCAACTACAGCCTCGAAGCTGAGAATTCTAGAATGTGTCTTTAAAGTGCAGACTACAGGGGAGAGAGAAGGGGCACACCTGGAGAGTGAGCGCGGGAGGCATCTGGAATACTGGTTAATGGTCAAGAGCCAAGGCTGTGGAAACACTTAAAATTGCCACAATTATTGTCAATTGGAAAAGCAGAGGAGTTGCACTGTGGACCTAAAAGCACCTTTTAAGAAATGGCTGGGCCAGGCTTAGTGGCTCAACCCAGAGGCCCCACCCCTCCCAGCACTTTGGGAGGCTGTGACGAGAAGACTGCCTGAGCCAAGGGGTTCGAGACCAGCCTTGGCGAGACCTCGTCTCTACAATAAATCAAACATGAGCCAGGCATGGTAGTGCGCGCCTATAGTTCTGGCTCCTTGGAAGGCTGAGGCGGAAGGATCGCCAGAGCCCAAAAGGTCGAGGCTGTGGTGGCCAGGAGCGTGCCACTGCCCTCCAGCCTGGGCAACAGAGTGAGACTCCAACTCAAAAAACAAACTAAAAAAGAAATGCTGAACAGACTTAACACGTGGGATTTCTTTCCTCCGTGGCTGTTTTCACTATGTTTAATGGTTTCACTGTGTTTAGTGATGCTGAGATGGACCTCTCACCTGCCCACAGCATAGATGTGTCTAGAGCATGCCCCTTGAAAGGAATGCCAGCCTCTTTTCGGAGTAAATTGAAAACTTTATTAAAGACCCCAGTAGGGAGACACCATTTTCATGGTAGAGAAGAGACTTATGAGGAGAGAGGAGCTCCCCAACTCTGTACGTTCAATGTGCTCCCAGCCAAGGTCCTTGCAAGGTAACTCTGAGACCAGGACAGGCTGGCCCACCTGGTGGGTACCAGGGCAGCCCGGGCGAGAGGACTGTGAGGGGGATGAGGACAGGCCACTGGCAAATGGATTTTGGGGAATTGCTTTGGGCCCATTTGCCGAAAGTGGCCAAGTAGCAGAGTTATTGGTAGAACTGAGTGTGGTGAAGCAGGCTAAGCTGCTTCCTCTGTGGGCTGTCAACAGGGCTGCCGGGTGTCAGGTGGGAGAGACCTAAGAGGCTTAGGCCCACTCTGGGGCATCTGGTCGTTGGCTGGCCTTAATGTCCCGTCAGAGCTGCATCTCCTAAACTGGATGGATGCCACTCGAGTCGCTGGATGCGGGGGTCCCAGAAACCCCACCCTTCCTAACGTCAGCTTCACCCACCACGCTGGACCCAGCGCCCATGCCTGGTGCCCATCCCGCCAGAAGGAAACGCACGTGTCTCAGGAAGCAGCGACCCACGGCCAAGGGGCAGTGCTGGCAGCGCTCCAGCTCCTGGAGGAAGTGCTGGCGGTGGAAGTCATGGAGTTTCTCCAAGTTCCCAAAGAGAGCACTGCGCTTCCCTCGAAGGTCCTGGGGCAGGTCCATCCGGTCCATCTCGGGGAAGTAGTTGTCAATGACGTAGCCCAAGGACCTCACATACTGCCGCTCCGTGGCGATCATCTCGGCCATCACATGCTGCAGCCGGCTGCTGGGAGACAGAGACAGGATGATGCCCGGCTGCATGGACGCGTCATTACGAGCAAGTCGCATCTCACACAGAAACAAAAGTGGGTTTCACGCGTTCAGAGGAATGACTGCATTCAGGCTCGGCACTTGTGGGCGCACAGCAGGACCAATGCCCCAGGGAGCGTCTCCACCTTCAGCAATGAGCAGCTTCAAGTCTGCGCCATGCCTCGACTCCCGGAGAGCTCCTTTGAGGCACGGTCACACAGAAGGGTAAGAAATGGGTTCTCAGCTGGGCTTGGTGGTTCAGCCTGTAATCCCAACACTTTGGGAGGCCGAGGCGAGTGGACTGCCTGAGCCTGCAGGTTCAAAACCCACCCAGGCAACTTGGCGAGACCTCGTCTCTACAATAAATCAAAAATTAGCTGGGTGCGGTAGTGTGCGCCTGTAGTTTTGGCCACTTGGAAGGCTGAGGCGGAAGGATCGCTGGAGCCCAGCAGGTCGAGGCTGTGGTGGCCGGCAGCATGCCACTGCACTCCAGTCTGGGTGATAGAGTGAGACTCCAATTAAAAAAAAAAAAAAGAAATGGGTTCTTGAAAGAAACTTGTTGCACGAAACCTTCTCGGACATGGATTATGGTCTTTTCAGATGAAAGATCCCTTTGGACACCAAAAGGAGATTCCCAGGCTCCCCAACTTAAACTCTGGCCACAAGACCTCTCGCTTCCAGAGGGTTTGACTCTAGGGGCAGCTCAGGCAGTGGGATGACTCGAACACGACTGGCAGCCAGGCCCCCACAAAGATGGTTTGGAAAGCATGCAAGGAAGTGATTTTCTGACCCAGGCCTGCTGCTGAACTAGTAGAGTGTGGCCTTTCCATGGTAATCTCACCTACCCCAGAAGCTCAGAGTCATAAGCAAGTGCTGAAGGTGGATTCAGTGGCTAGAGCAATGGTGAGGCTAGCCCAGCAATGGACAGTGGCGACCAGACCTGGAGCCTGGCTGTCCACAAAGCCCTCCCCCTGCCTCGGCTGGGGTCTGCCTGCCCTGAAAGAGGTCACAGGCAGGGGCTGTGGACCAGATGCCGCTGGGCTGCTGTCCGTGGTGGGGGTGAGCCCCTGATTCGTTTCTGAGTCATCACGGGGCCCTTCCTGACACCACACGGTTGGCAGGTCCAGCTTCCCGTCTGCCTGTGCAAGAGGCAGACTCCTCCGTATCTGTCTGAGTCTCCCTCCCTCCACACTCCTAAGGCTGGACAGGGCCCAAAAAGACTGGCCACATGTCACCATGCTGCTCTGAGAGCTGAACTGGTGGGCTGGCCAGGTGCTGAGTATGTGGCCAGTCTGGTGGACGGTCCCTGTGTGCAAAATGGTGGAGGTACGATGGCATAAAACCAAAGTGGGCCTTCCAAGTCAGGTGGGTATTTTTGTGGTGTTGTGTTGTGCTTTGATTCAGGGTCTCATTCTGTCACCCAGGCAGGAGTGCTGTGGCATGATCACAGCTCATCACAGCCTCGACCTCCTGGGCCCAAGCGATCCTTCTGTCTCAACCTCCAGAGTATATATGGGATTATAGGTGTGTGCTACCATGTTTGGCAATTATTATTATTATTTTTGGTAGAGACAAGGTCTTGCTAGGTTGCCCAGGCTGGTCTCAAACTCCTGGGCTCAAGCAATTCTTCTACCTCGGCTTCCCAAAGTACTGGGATTATAGGCCTGAGCCACTGCACCTGAACTACTTTGGTTTTTATTTTTACTTATTTATTTATTATTATTTTTTGAGTTGGAGTCTCACTCTGTCGCCCAGACTGGAGTGTAGTGGCATGCTCCTGGCCACAACAGCCTTGACCTGCTGGGGTCTGATGACCCTTCTGCCTCAGCCTTCCAAGTAGTCGAAACTACCAGCACGTGCTGCCACGCCTGGCTAATTTTTGATTTATTGTAGAGACGAGATCTCACCAAGTTCCCCGGGTGGGTCTTGAACCTGCAGGCTCAGGCAATCCACTCGCTTCGGCCTCCCAAAGTGCTGAGATTACAGGCTGAGTCACCAAGCCTGGCCTTGGTTTTTAAACTATTAAAAACATGCCAAACATCCAAGAAGAGTTCTATGTTTGCTAGAAACAAAGCGGGCTACTCAGCGTGGTCACTCAGTTTCCATAAGCTGGAATGGGTTTACCTGGTCACCCTCAGTGCACTGGCCATTGATCAGTGTGTGAACCTAGAAGCCAGGGCCATGTGGTCCAGTCTGGGTTGCGGGATGCCCTATGTGAGGTTCTCTGGGTCCTGCCCTAGCGGGGTCCGAAGGTTTCACAGCTTTGTGTCACAGAAAGCATTGGTCAAGGGCATTTTTAGCAGGTTTGATGGTGAACTGGGGGCCCTATCCTAATAAATATTGAGGTGCTATTTCAATAGTTCTTCTTTACTTGATAGCATCCAATCTCTTCTTAAGTAACTCAATCCTAATGACACTAACGGGAGCTGACAGATTTTCTCCTAAAGTTATTTGTATTTACTTGTGTTTTAAAACAGAAAAAAATAAAAGCAGCCAACAATGGGAGTGAGCACACTTCTGGGCTGAAATGCTACTGGGTGCATCCCATCTGCAGCAGAACTGAAGAACTTGTCTCTTTTCACACCTGCATTGCAGGTTTTACAAACACTCTTGCTTCTGAGAAGATAGCCCCTCCTGGCTGGCCAGGCTGGAAGAACCATACCTAATGACTCAGCCAACCCAAATGTGTCCTTATCGAGCATTCAGAAGTAAAACCAGAGTGAGAATGGCCTGGGGATTTGTCCAAATCAAGTGGACAATCCACTCACAAGGAAGCCACAGCTGGAAATTACAAGAGGCAGGGGAAGGTAGCTCTCAGCAGGGGGACGGCCCACCTCCTGCATCCTGCTGCTTCCAAGCCTGCAACATGCACCTGGTGGAGACAGAAGCCTGTCAGTGCAGCCACTGGTGCAGACTCAGACACGTCTGGCCTTTCCCCTCATCTGGTGAATCGGAAGGTCCCTACTTGTCCTCAGGCCCAGGAAACACAACCTGGATCACTCGCGTCAATGGTAACACTCAACCTTCATGTTTTACCTGGAGTTTCCTTGTAGCAAGATAAAGGCCTACACTTTGTCAACTAAAGGTACTTCAGAGAGTATCTAGGAGCCTTCTCAGTTCAGATTGGAGTTGTGATTTGGGTGTGAGAAGTAAAGGCCTTCTGTGGAGACTACGGCACTCACAAAACTAAATGAGCAAAATCTCATGGAACTCTCCCTCTCCAGACTGCATGACTCGACAACAAGATAGGAGCGGACCCACCACCAGGTCTCACAACTCTCCAGCCTGGTGGGAGGTGACTCCCCCTCCAGCCCGTTCAACTCCAGAAGATGACAGGAGAGGATGGTGGTTCAGATAGCATCTGCCCTTAAGCAGGGGCTGAATGCAGTCTTCTTAACCAAACCATTAGTAAAAGGCATTCTTGCAGCATTCTCTTAAGACTCAGCAAGTTCAAAGGGGCTTTTCATTTGGACAACAGATAACTAGCACAGCTTCTTACCTCTCAGCACTTACACGCTGCTCTTAAAGGAGCAATTTTTATGGTAATTAGTCTTGGTATCAAGGGTTTGATTTGCTAGTCATAATTCTCTATAAATGGGCACCAAACAACTAGAGTTGGTTGCAGTTATTTGTTTAACTATCAGGAGGGTGTCACAGGTTACCACATGCCATTCAAAAGGAAGTTTTCAATTATTCCATCTGAACACGGGGCAGGTAACTGACATCTTCTTTAAAATTATGTTTTTTCTTGGACAGGGAGAGTGGATTTATTTTCTGCCTCTGCCAAGGGCAAATGACTTCGGGTTCCTAAATCTTCAAGGCCAGCTAGGACAGGGTAGGGGCATCACCTCACCTTCCTGCCCGCCGCAGCCTGTCCTCCTCAGGGGGGTGGATCCCGGAGGGAGAGGACAGACTCCGACTCCGAGTGACTGGGGGGCTCCCAGCCTGCAGCCTCGGCGAGGGCTTCTTCTCTGTGGTCACGGTGCTGGTCACTTCCAGGCCTCTGATGAAGACCCCGGTGTGGCCGAGCTGGCGGGCCTCCCTGGGACTGTTGAGCTGAGACATCTCGAAGCTCTGCGTTGTCTTCATTATTTTCTTCAGGGGATGCTTCCTGGGGTGGTAGAGGGTCTGGGCAGGCTCAGAGGGGCTGGCAGCGCTATGGTCCGGGCCGGCCATGGCGGCCCCTCCCACTGGAAGGCTGCCCAGGGAGGGCAGTGGGTCCCCTGGAGCACATACCCCTGGGCCCAGGGGCACTGCCTCCCCCCCACACAGAAGGGCTTGTCCCGGGAGGCCGGACCGTGGCTGGGCTGGTTCCCAGGCACGTCTCTCGGTGTCCACGAAGGGAGTTGAGGGCGGCTCAGGGGGCTGCCTCACAGCCTCCTGGGCACACTCATGCTCTGGGGAGCCCCAGAGGAGGGGAGGCGAGCTGGGGCCTGGGTGGGCCTCAGAAAGGGCCCCTTCCAGACAGAGCTGAGTCTGGGGGTCCCACAGCAGCAAAAACTGCTGTTGCTGTGATGCTGGTTGGCTGCCCATGCTTGACGCTTCCACACTTGCCCTCAGGAAGGCCTCTGCAGCCACTGGGGCCTCCTGGCGACAACGCCTCAGGTACTCGGTGATGGACCAAGAGGGACCAGCCTCCAGGCCCAGGGCCCCCAGGCATGCCACGCCCTGCCGTGTCCAGCCGCTCACCTGCAGGTTGAGGAGGACACTGGTCAGTGCAGTGGAGGAGAGGCCCGCACCTGGGTCAGCTCAGGTCACACTGCTATCCAGGTCGGCCAGAACAAGCACCAGGGTGACCAGACAACCAGAGTAGGAGGTCCTGCTGCCCAAAGCTCCTGCTGGCTGTGTTTGCCCAAAGGGCAGGCGAGTCACCTCTGAGCCTGCTGGGTCTGTTCTCCTGCGTGGCCCTGACAGCCCTAGGAGGGGATGTCCCAGGACCATGTGGAGACACTGCAGAGAGCAGTCATCCCACATCTCTGTGAGCTGACGACGGTGTGATGGAGCAGACGGCCCTACCCTGCTCTGGCCCCTCTGTGAGCCCTCCAGCTTCCGTCTTGATGGGCGAGCTCTGAGGCCTCTGCTCCAGGCCTGATGGGCAGGCAAGTCCGGGGTCAGGTGAGTTCGCCAGTGTGCTCTGCTTCAGCATCACCTGGGCTCTTGGACAGTGAGTGGAATTGTGTAACGGAGCAAGTGACCACACAGAAAAGCTCACATGTGCATTTAGCTGGTCTGTTTGGTGCCATAAGTGAGCTCACCACAGGTCTGTGGAGTGCCTTCTCGAGGCAGAGCCCAGCCCACTCAGGCTTGCATGGGGAGGTGCTCCTTGAACAGAGCAGCGCTCCCCGGGAACATGTGACCCACGGCCTTCCTGGAAAGCGTACCACCCACCCTGCTGGGTCTCTTACCATCTCACAGAATGCAGACAGGCGGGCCCCACCAGCCAGCTCCCCTCTCCTCTGCTCAGCCTGGCTGGCTACTGTGCTCAGACACCTGACATCCAGGGTTGTGTCCTCCTTGCTGTGCAGGTTCTCTTTCCCCAGCTGTGGTTCTCTCCGGCAACAGGGCTGCACCCAAGCACAAAGCGTCAGGGCAAGCCAAGGTGTGTCTGCGTCCATGCTCGCCACACAGAGTGGGTCTGCATGTACTCACCATCACCCAAGCTCGGAAGGCCTGCAGCTCTGCCTGCTGCTGCCTCGGGTTCTCAAGAGAGGGCAGTTCCAAAGGGCCAAAGCATTTCTCCAGCTCTTGTTCAAACCGCATTTTGATCTACACGGGAGAAGATTTTACTTTTAAACATATGACGGAGTCACTCTCTAGGACAGTGCGAGGCCAAGGAAGGGATGCGTCTGGGCTTTATCCTGAATGCATACAGCCCCGGAGCCAGACGGCCTCAGGTGTGCACCCATCTGTGCCAGGGGAACGAACGACACTGGTTGGTTAGAGGCAGCCACAGCCTTTGAGGCTTGAGCTCCAAACTATTTTCACTGTGTGGAAATGGAAAGTAAGATTACTGAACAGTGGGTCCAGATCTTTCAGTTTTGAACTGGTTAGTATGCTAGGCATATTCCAGAAATAGTTTTTAGGATGGTGGCTGCTTGGCCACTTGGACTGCCTGGGAGACATGGAGGCCCCTAGCCAAGCCCTGCTGGACATGGTGTCTGGTGACAAGACCAAGGTCCTTACTTTGCAGACTTATGTCACTGGATTCACAGTCAGGGTACCCAAGACAGACTCTTCATTTTCACGTGCCAATGTCATTACACAGCAAAACCAGGGACAGCTGGTTGTTAGAGACCCAAAAAGAGAGGTTTACAATGAAGAACAGATCCTAAGAACTGTATTTAATGGTCCCAGATGTATGGCAGAAATCTTGCTGGTTTGAAGACTTAAATATAACAATTCAAAGAGGATAATTTTATGATAAAATACATTAATAATTCTACAAACCTAAGGCAGAAGGGGCAATTTAAATCATAAGCAAAGTTAAGGGACAAATTACAAACTGTGGAAAAAATTGTAACATAAACAAAGGATCAGTACAACTTACATACTGAAACCATTATAAAAAGTATCTAAGTGCATGAAAAAGCAATTCACCAGAGAAGAAATAAAAATAATAAATGTGTGAAGAAAATGTTCAACTACAGCATACAAAAATCCAAATGTAAACTGCTGAAATGCTTAATTTCCACCTGCCAGGTTGGCAAATATCAAGAAAGGATAGAGAGGAGGCAGGCTGTGCTACGGAGGGACTGACTGGTGCTGTCTATCAGGAGAGCCACTGGCTGAAGTTGGAAGACCCCAGGCCCCAAAATGCTCTGACCTCAGCCCTCCAAGCTAGGAATGTATTCAAGCAGACAACCACCATGTGGAGGAAGAAGTAGAGAGACGTAACACAGATGTCCGCTCGCAGGCTGGAAGGAGCCGGAAGCCTTCCAGAGGACCAGTGCGAACACAACTCCGAGCTGAGGCCCACAGCACTGCCTACTCCAGGGACATGCAGCTCTACCCAGCACAATCTCCTTTCTGTGAAAAGCCATTTCTCTCCTAGCTTTCCCACAGAGTGCACACGCTTCTTCAGTTAGCAAATACATAAGCACACCACATAAGCATGACCACTTTTCGGGGTAACGTACATTCTGTTTCTGGATGAAGACGGCAGAGAAGACATGTGCCCAGTTTTGATCCCTACTGAAACACTCCAAAAGCTTAGTCAACGTTTTTTAAGGCATGACCCTCCAGGACAGGGAGAGCACAGAACAGATCGGGGCACAAATCTTCAGGCTGGGAAGAGGGGGGAGCGGAGGCCAAGTCCTGAGCAGATCCTGAAGTGACAGGCTGTGAGGGGTCCAGTTTTCACCAAACACCCCCCCAGGACAGGTGGGGTGAAGGAAGTGTGTGCCTGGGAACTGGGGGAGCCCCGGCCCTGCAGGTCAGGGGCTGGTTTTCTGGAGGGGGCGACCTGGAGAGGTCTGAGCTGCAGCCGGGCCCTCCTTCCAGGCAGAGACTAGAGGAAAGAATCTGACCAGCCTGGGAGGAAATGCTCAAGACACAGATGTGTCCTCAGGGCTCTGGGCTTCTCACCCAGAGGACCAGGCCCATGCTGACCTCGGGCAGACAACCAGGGATTGCCAGGGAAGCCTCTGGCACCAGCAAACCCCAGAAACTACAGCTGGCATGTCTTCACCATCAGTGTAAAGAGGGGCTATTCTGAGAACAAAGAAGCAGACAAACACAGCCCACGGAGAAGAAAAAGGACAGAACAGGACTAGGAGACCAAATTGGGAAAATCTACGACGAAAATAGAGCAAGCAGCCAACAAGATATGGGACAGGGTAAAGAACACGAAAGAAAATTCAGGAGCTAGCTGAAGGTGTGGGTTCACAGGAAATGGAAGGGGCCACAAGACACCCCAGGAATTCCTAGAACGGAGGGACGTGGATGCCGAAGTGAAGAGCCCACGGCCTTCGGTGCACCTGGCCTGTCCTCACATCCCAGCACTAAGGACGAAGGAGGCGTCTGTGGCTTCCAGTGAGAAGTGGTCACAGGTGAAAGGTGAGGGGTGGATTCACACTGAAAGCCGAGGGGGGGCCACGGGGCCTCAGAAGGGAAATTAAAATTGCGTCTGAGATGTGAAGGGGGGTGAAGCCGCTTTAAGCTATGCACAGCCTCAAAATGTTTCATCCCACGATTCCTTTCTTTGGTGAGTCCTAGAAGTCATTCTGTACAAAACAACAAAGTAAATGAAGAAGACTTGCGTATAAGAAATAGAAGACCCCAAAGGACAGAGGAGAGGGAAGAGGAGGAGAGACCCCGAGGTGGGAAGTGTGCCCAAGCTGGGGCAGCCCCCTCAGGTTGGCAGCTGATGACAGTGCTCTCTGGCTGCCCCCAGGACTCACGCAGGGGCCCAGCTCTGCCTGACCCGGCTCTGCCTGGATGTGGTGTTTCTGCTTCCTGCCCCAAAACTTGGGTCAGGCTGGAGTGGGGGTCAGTTGTGGAGCGACCAGGAGAAGCCACACCCCATTGCAAGGGCGTCTGTGCCTGGGACAGCCTGAAGATGGGGATACCCTGAAGACGTTTTGGCAGCCACTGGGAGGGCAGAGCTTCCTCCAGCTACGCCCCTCACCCCGCAGGCTCCTGAGTTCCACACTGCCCATCTTCACATTCATTTGCAGTAACAGTTATCGACAAAATAATAAAGACTTGCATACAAACATGTACACGTTTTGAAAGGGTCTATACGCGAGAAGAAAACAAATATTTTATCTGAGGAATGTGAGTCCCTTTGAACTATCAGGCCCAGAGAGGCCTTAAAAAGAGACAACAGGGGCAACCCCCCCGTCCCCTCCCCAGTGGGAGCTTTTCTGTCCTCTCAATAAATCCTGCTTTCTCCAAAAAAAAGGAAAAAGAGAGAGACAGCAGTCACCCCCCCACCGCCCCATTGCTGCCAAGTTCAGTAGTCACTTTGAAGCCATCTGCCATGTGGACCCTAGACCCTGCATTGTCCCCACAAGAGCCACCGGTAAACCTTCCAGGCCACCGGCTGGACCCCGTAATGCACACCCTGCAGTTCAGCAATGCACAGCCAGTCACTCACCAGTGTCATTTCTGTAAATCAATGAGTATTCCTGAAAGGGAACTTTGTCATTTCCCCTCTCCTGATTTGTCCTTTTTTCCTTAAAAACTTGAGCCTCTCCTTTGGTCTCCACAACACTTCCCAATAACCTGAAAGTGTTTCTTGGCTGTGGTCTTCAACCTTGGCCAAATACTCTCTACCTGTATCAATCTTGCCTCAGTTTCTTCAGGTCGACATTTGCACATAGATGTGGAGAAAAAGTCTGGAAGAGAATGTCCTGAAGTGTCCACACGGGTCATTTCAGAAGGCAGAGCGTGAATATAATTTTCTCCTTGGGCGCTACTGGATTAAAAAAAATTATCTTTCCCACTGATCCAGTATATCTCATGAAAGAAAAGAAAGTTTATTTCCTTTTACACAAGCAGCAGGCATGTTCTATCCTGGCACACTTTCATCCCAAGTGGAACTGGGTCTAGGCCCTAAGGACACCACATGAGAGTGAGAGGGTCACCTTGGCTGGCCCGACCTGGAAGGGACACTGACCCAGTCACCTCTCGAGCTCTGACCTGGTCACGCCCTTCCTCGAGTGTCCTCAGCTCCTGGAGATGCTCCAGCTGCTGAAGACTCCTGTTCGAGGCGAGGACCAGCCTGTGTACTTCTTCATCCACCCGGTTGTACAGCCTGGTGGCGGCCTCCAAGGCGTCCCTGGAAAGAGAAGGCAGTGCTCAGGGCTGGCCTGTCCTGGTCGCCACGTGTTCCCTGGCAGTTGCCTTCCTGAGGAATTCATTCTTGTTGACAAGCCAGTTTAAAAAAGCACTGTGCTCTTCACATTCCCTCATGCCAGAAAGAAATGGAAGCCCAGGAGAAGGCCCACACCTGAGCAGGACACCCACGTGGACATGACTGCCAACATCCCTGTGGCCACAGTGCGAGCACTTGGGGGCGGGCCTGGAGCAGAGCGTCCTGGGCAGGGACGGCTGCTGGTGGAGCTGAGATGGCTGGGACGGTGAGTGGTGGGCGCGGCTGCCCAGGCAGCCTCAGACAAGAGTGGGTTCTGTCCTGAGAGGCTGAGCCTGCTTTCCTGCCAAGCGCTCCGAGGAGCCTGCTGGGGCGCATGAATGCAGACATGCTCTCACCCAGTCAGAGCATGTCTGCTGGAAGGATGGAGGTCTGGACCAAGTACTGAGAGGGTCCTCCCTGGAGCAGAGCTGAGTGTCCTGCCACAAATCCTGCAGTGGCCCCTTTAATGGGCCAGGGTCCATGTGGTCCTGTGTTAGCACTCACCGCCCATCTTCTGCTGCTCCAGGCTCTTCTCTCTTCAGCCGTGCCAGGATGGTGCCACCCTCCAGCCTGAGGGACACGAGCAGTGAGTCTTCCAGGACAAGCTTCATAATGGCCTCATGCTGGCTGATCAACTTGGTGACGTCCTATGGGGGGTGAGAGGAAGGTTCCTTTAACCCCTTCTCCAAGGGGGTTATCCACCCCATTCCAACGCAGCAGGATAAGAAGTGCAACCTGTGCTCCTGTTTCCCTAAAAGAAGCCAAAAGCCTGGCAGGGTGGCTGCACCCATACCCCACACCCAGGCTCCTCAGGAAGGTAACAGTCCAGGGAAGGGGAAACTCATGGGCAGGAGGAAAAAGGCACTCAAGCTCAGCAGCCGGAAGAGAACCGGCTGTTCAGACCAGGGACAAGCACACCTCACCCGCAGACCCCGGGGACCCATGAGGCATCTCGGGAGCTCCCTGCCTGGTCTTTTAGGCTGTTGATGTCTGATGGTCAGTGCACCTCTCTGTGTCTGCTTTCGTTCGTCATTCCTAACAGCCAGTACTACCCATGCCTGTGGGCATAACATCAAACGTGGTGGTATTGTCTTCCTTCTGGGTGGGGTAGGACGCTTTTGGTGACGAGGGAGAGGCAGTGGTCTTTTGGAAGTCTTTCGCCAATTGAGAGAAAATCTATAATCACAAAGGATCTGAAAGTTTCTGCTACAGGTGATGGTGAACCAAATATTTATTTTCAAATTTGGCTCAACCTCTATGCCCCTGTCTATCTGTCAAATGACACAAATTTGCCTGCACTTATGAGAACTCACCTGGGCTGTTCCTAGGCTTCTGTGGGTGTCCAGGGAGCAGACTGAATTTTGCAGGAAAACGATAGCATCCTTGCAGTTTGCAGTGAAGTGTTCCAGCTTCTACCATAGGTTGGGAGGTGGGGATGATAAAGACATATTCTGTTAGAGGCCAAAGTAAGCAGCCATGGTTCCTACATGCAAACCCAGGTTGCTAAGTCTGCCATGTATTAAGGTCTCTGGAATCTATAGAAGCTTCTGGAAAGCAGCCCCCACCTGCCAGGGCTAGGCATTCTCAGGTCCACCATGGTGAGGTCATACAGATACCAAGACCCACATGGTGGCTGTGACAAGCATGTGATTCAGGCCGGGGATGCCCTTTTCAAATCTGAGTTAAAATATTCCTGTAAGGAAAAGTCCCGGGAGACTGCCACATTGCAGCAGTTGTGGGTTTAACCTACCCTTCGGAAGCAAATCCAATCACTATGGCTGTAGGAGAAGGAGCCACCAAGGTCTGCCGTCAGCTGGGAGCCATCAACAAGCTTGTGCAGGCCCTTCAGGGAGCTCACCACCTCACACTGCCGAGAAGAAGCATTCATCACTCAGGGCCCAGATGCATCTCTCAGGGAAAAAGCCACTGTCGTTGGCTCACTCCTGGGAGAACTACTATTACTGGGTTGTGAAAATGGAGAGGCTGGCTCAGGGTACTTCTCTCTGCTTTGCTGGTTGCTGGTGGCATCGATGAACAGCATGGTTTGGATGTAGGAATGAAGGTGAGAAGAAGAGAAAGGTGAGGGTAGCAAAGAGAAATGAAGGAAGGAATGCCTCAGTGAAGACCAAAAAAAAAAGAAGGAAAAATAAGAGAGGGCAAGAAGATAAGAGAGAAGGAAAAGGCAAGAACAGGGAGGGAAAAATGAGAGAATGAGTCAAGAGTGTTGTACTGAATATGATACAGCCATAAAGAAGGACAAACATAAGGACTTCACAGCAACTTGGACGGATTTAGAGTCCATCATACTCAGGGATCTATCACAGAAACAAAGAACAGAGTACTATATGTGCTCACTCATAAGCGGACCTTGAACAATTATCATAATACTATAAGAAAGAAACTGGCGGTTGTGGGAAACTGCTGGGGAGGGGGGTAGGATGGGCAGTTGAGGGAA
Organism: Carlito syrichta; assembly: GCF_000164805.1. Lineage (NCBI taxonomy): Eukaryota > Metazoa > Chordata > Mammalia > Primates > Tarsiidae > Carlito > Carlito syrichta. The sequence goes on along the minus strand of NW_007259552.1, from coordinate 190,739 downwards.
ACTGCTAGCAGAGGGAGGGTACACCTCATCAACAAGGGTACCTGCATAATGAACATTTGTACACCTAACCCTGCAGGTACCCCTCATCTTTAAAATAAAGAATTTAAAAAAAAGAATGTTCAACTTTGGGCAAGTTGGCCTTTCTCAGAAGAAAACCTCAAAGTATAAAGAGAGCAACTTGAAAGCCTGCAGGGTGAACAAAGTCAGGCTTACTGTGGAGGGCGAGGGTGAAGGGCCAGCACAAAGCAAGGCACACACTCTTGTGGCTCTGCCCTGTGAGCAGGCTGCCAATGCAGTGACTTCAGAGTGGCTAAAACCTTGATAGAGCCACAGGAGGGGGCAGGGTGGCCGAGCCCCAAAAGTGAACAGAAGTGAGAGAACTATGGAGGGAGCTCCTGTCGTGTGTGCAAATGCTGCCCAAGTCTCTGGCTGCTCCTGAACCATGCAAGCCTGCGGAGGACAGAGAACTAAGCTGAACCCACTGCAGGTGATGCGGCTTTCGGCTTGAGTCCAACCAGGGGCACACCAAAGCACACTCTACGAGGCTTGCAATGGCATCCAGAGTCTCCGCAACAGAATATTCACTATGTCCAGAAGACAACCCCAAGGGATTTGACACATGAAGAGTCAGGAAGTGACCTATTCGCAAAGAAAAAGACAATCTAAAGAGGTTGAGCCAAAGATGATCCAGATGTTGGCATTATTAGACAGGAAGCAGCTAATAAGGTAAAGGAAAAATGCTTGCAAGTAATGGAAGGATAGGAAGTCTCAGGAGAGATTTAGAAAATAGACTTTAAAACCCACTAGAAACCTTATAGCTGAAAAATACAATATCCGAACTAAAATATTAATTAATTCAACTTAATAGCTGAATAGAAATGAGAGAATAAGATGCCAATGACCTTAAAGATAGATGAGAGGGAAGAATCTTATCTGAAGAGTAGAGAAAAGTAAAAAACAAGGAGACAGATTCTCGGAGACTTATGGGACAATGTCAGCATGTGTAATTAAAATATGTGTAATTAAAGTCTTAGGAGACAGTGAATAAGGCAGAAAATAATATATCAAGAAACGATAGCTTAAATGGTCCTAAATTTGGTGATAAGCATACATTTACAAATTCAAGAAGTTCAACCACGACTAAACATGATAAATATGAAGAAAACCATGTCAGCTCACATTATAGTCAATGTGATAAAAAGAAAGAAAATTTTTGAAGAAGTCAGAGGAAAAATGAAAGATTTCATATAAATGAACAATCATTTGAATTACTATGAACTTTTCACTCAAAACTATGGACTCTCAAAGACAATAGAGCAACATCTTTAACATGTTCAGTGGGGGGGGCGGTGGAATTTAAAAATAAAATAACGTCCTGGATGGGGAAAATAAATCAAGCTAATTTCAGGTTGGAATTCGACATTTAGTAAAAAAAATTCTATATCCTTCAAGACTGAAAGCAAAATAAAGATCTGTTCAGATAAAATGTAAAGAGGGAAAAAAAAAAGGGAAGGAAAGAAAACAAATGAGATGGAGAAGAAAGGTCAGATTTTTAAAAGTTTTTTTGACTGCATACTCTGAAGGGCTCCCACAAGAAATTAAAGGATAAGGAGTAAGTTTCCAGCCTTCTACACAGGCAACCAAAACTTGTATAAATTCCTTCATGTGTTTTCATCTCATCTAGGTGCCCTAATGTTTAATTTTATCCATCACTTAGAGTCATATCTAATGCCAAGGGTCTAAAACCATTACCTGAATTGTTGCCTCCTTGTCATGCCTACATGCAGATTCTTTATCCACCAACAGCACAATACTATGAATTATGGGAGATGTATTCTAAAATAGATAAGAAATATGATAAGGTATACAAATGACCAACAAACATATGAAAGAATGTTCAACATCACTCATAATCAGGAAAATGCAAATTAATATCACAATGAGATACCACCTTCCACCAGTCAGAATGGCCATTATTAAAAAATCAAAAAACAATAGATGCTGGCACAGATGTGAAGAAAAGGGAACACTTACACACTGTTGGTGGGAGTGCAAATTAGTGAAACCTCTGTGGAAAGCATTACGGAGATCACACAAAGAACTAAGAGTAGATCTACCATCTGATCCAGCAATCCCACTACTAGGTAGCTACCCTAAGGACAGAGGCCATTATGTAATAAAGACACCTCCTCTGTATGTTCATCACTGCACAATTCACAATTAACAATTCAATTTAGGTTGATTGCAAAGATGTGGAATCAACCTAAATGCCCATTAGCTGATTAGTGGACAATGAAAATATGGTATATATACATAATGGAATACCATGCAGCCATAAAAAAAAATGAAGTCAAGTCCTTTGCAGCAGCATGGATGGAGCTGGAGATCATCATCTCACTCATATGTGGGTGCTACATGGTCACAGTGATGGAAATAAGAGACACTGGGGCTTTAGGGTTCAGAAACTGCCTACAAGACACCATGTTCATTATCCAGGGAATGTGCCACCTGAGACCCAATCCCCACCACGACACAAGATTTCCATGTAATGAATATGCATGTGTACTCTCCTACATCTAAAATTTAAACACGTTTTAAAAATTTTTCATTTTCAACTTTAATTTTGAGTGGTGCTACTTCTATTATATTCTCCCAGAATACCTAGAATACATAATACATAATTGACTTTGCTCTGAATGTAAATCATTTGCCCTTATGATTTAAAAAATGTAATCAGTTTTATTAAAGTATAATTTACATACACTAAAATTCAACCTTTTGAGTGTACAGTTCCATAAATTTTGACAAAAGCATATTTTACCACCATCATCAAGACAACAAATTGTTAAGCAACCCCAAAATTATTTTGTTCCCCTTTGTACTCAAGCCCTCCCCTATTCCTAGCCCCTGGCAACCACTGATCTGTTTTCTGTCTCTATGAATTTGTACTTTCCAGATATTATATGCACATGGTCATAAGGATTGACTTCTTTCACTTAGCACAGGGTGTTAGGAGTTAATCTATGTTGAGTACTTCAAGGTTTTGTTCCTCTCTTTTTTTTATTTTTGCTTGTTTTGGCTGGGTGGTATTGCATTATATACACACACAGTTTATTCACCCACTCACCAGCTGAAGGCTATTTGGATCATTTCTGGGTTTTGGCAATCAAGGGTAAAGTCACTGTCAGGTCAGATGGTAAGTGCATGTTTCCAGAGGCTGCACCATTTTGCCCTTCCATCAGCAATCCCAAACGTGCTGTGGTTTGGTTTTTTGTTTGTTGTTGTCGTTTTGTATGCACTTCATTTCAGTTTCAGCTGCATTTTTCCAGTGACTAATGATGCTGAGTGCACTTTCATGCACTTATTTGCCATCTGTGTATCTTTGGTGAAGTACATTAAAATATTTTGACACATTTTCTGGGCTTGTTTGTTTTCTTATTGCTGAATTCTGAGACTTTGTATATTCTGCATATAAGTCCTTTCCCAGATGTGCATTTTTTCCAGTTTCCTACTGTGTAAAATATAATCATAACCATTTTACGTGTACAGTTCAGCCATATTAAGCACATTCACAATGTAGCACAATCATCACCACCATCCATCTCCATAACACTTGTCATCTTGTAAAACTAAAACTCCATACCCATTAAACAATAATTCCCCATCCTTTCCTTCCCCTGGCCCCAGGCAACCATCAATTTACTCTCTGTGTCTGTAATTTACTATGCATGAATAGAGTCAAACTGCATTTGTCCTTTTGTTTGTTTCACTTACTATAATGTCTAGTTTCATCCATGCTATAGCCTATGTCAGAATTTCCTTCCTTTTTTAAGACCAAATAATATTTCATTGTATATATACCACATTTTGCTTACCCACTCATCTCTTGACAGACACAAGCATTCCTTCTATTTTACGCTACTATGAATAATGCTGCTATGAACATGGCGATACAGATCTCTTTGAGACCCTGCTTTCGAGTTTTTGAGTATGTACCCAGAAGTGATATTGCTGGATCATATGGTCATTCTATGCCAAACTGTTTTCCAAAGTGGCTGCACTATTCAACATTCCCACCAACAGTGTACAAGAGATGCAATTTCTTCACATCTTTGCCAACACTAATTTTTTAATAAGAGCTACCTTAACTGATTGTAAGTGGTGTTTAATTAAGGTTTTGATTTGCATTTCTCTAATCACTAATGACATTGAGCATCTTCTCATGTGTTCATTGCCATGCGTATATCTTTTTGGAGAAATGTCTATTCACGTCCTTTATCCATTTTTGAATTGAGCTGTTTGCTTTTGTTGTTGAGTTTTAGGAGTTCTCTGTTCATCTTGGGTATTAATCCCTTGTCAGTTATGCAATTTGCAAGATTCTTTCTATTCTGCGGGCTGCCTCTTTCCTCTGTTGATAGTTGTCTTTTGATGTAAAAAATTTTTAAGCTTTCAGAAAGATTCGTTTACTTTTCGTTGTTGTTGTCTGTGCCTTTGGTGTTATATATAAGAAATCATTGCCAAGTCCAAGGTTGTAAAGCTTTTGCCCTGTGTTGTTTCTAAAAGTTTTATAGTTTTCGGTCTTATATTTAGGTCTTTAATCCATTTGAGTTAATTTTTGTAGATGCTGTTCAGGTAAGGGTCCAGCCCTATTCTTTTGCATGTGGATATCCAGTTTTCCAAACATAGCTCGTTGAAAAGACTGTCCTTTCCCCATTAGATGGTCCTTCCCCCCATGGTCTTGGCACTCTTCTCAAAAACCATTTCACCATGTATGTGAGGGCTATTTCAGGGCTCTCTATTCTATTCCATTGGTCTATATCTCTGTCTTTATGCCAGCAACATATTGTTTTGATAACTGTTGCTTTGTAGTATGTTTTGAAATCAGGAACTGCAAGTCCTCCAGCTTTCTTCTTTTTTAAGATTGAAATTTCATATGAATTTTAGGTTGGGTTTTCCTATTTCCAAAAAACAAAAAGTTAGTAGGATTTTGATAGGGATTGCATGGAATCAGTAGATCACTTTGAGTTAATATTGCTACTTTAATACAACATTAAGTCTTCCCATCTTTGAACAGAAGATGTCTTTCTATTTATCTATGTCTCCTTTAACTTCTTTCAGCAATGTTTTGTAGTTTTCAGTGTACAAGTCTTTCACCTTTTTGGTTAATTCCTAAGTATTTGATTCTTTTTGATGCTATTGTAAGTGAATTGTCTTAATTTCCTTTTCAGATTGTTCATTGTTAGTGTATAGATGTGCAACTGATCTTTGCATGGTGATTTTGCATCCTGCTACTTTGCTGAATTAATCTAGTTTTATTTCTTTTTTTTTTTTTTAGTTCTCACTCTGTCACTCAGGCTGAAGAGCAGTGGCATGTTCAAAGCCACCACAGCGTCGACCTGCTGGGCTCTGGTGATCCTTCTGCCTCAGTCTTTCAAGTAGCCAGAACAGCAAGTGCACGCTATCACACCTGGTCAATTTTTGATTTATTGTAGAGGCGAGGTCTTGCCACGTTGTCCAGGCTAGTTTCGAACCTGCGGGCTCAGGCACTCTACCTGCCTTGGTCTCCCAAAATGCTGGGATTACAAGCTGAGCCACCGAACCCGGCCATTTACTTTATTAGTTTTAACAGTTCTATGGAATCTTTAGGGATTTCTGCATATAAGATCATATCATAGGGATAATTTTACTTCTTCCTTTTCAATTTGGATGCCTTTTATTTCCTTTTTTCATCTAACTGCTTTGGTTAGAACTTCCAGTAGTATGTTGAGTATAATTGCCTTGTTCCTGATTTAGAGCAGAAGCATTCAGTTTTTCACCATGGAGTATGATGTCTTGTGAGTTTTTCACATATGACTTTTATTATGTTGATGTAGTTCCCTTCTAAGTCTAGTTAGTTGAGTGTTTTTAACATGAAAGAGTGCTGAATTTTACCACATGCCCTTTTTTAGTATCAACTGAGGTGATCAGTATTTTCCCCTTCATTCTGTTTATGTGATGTATTACATTTATTGGTTTTAATGTGTTGACCCATCCTCGCATTTCAGGAATAAATCTTACTTGGTCATGTCTTTCAGTGTGCTGCTGGCTGATGAATTCAACCTGCTTGCTTTTATTGAGGATTTCTGCATCAACTTCCATACTGGTCTGCAGGTTTCTACTTTGGTGCCTTGGCATCAGGGTAATGCTGGCCTCACAAAATGAACTAGTGAGCGTGTCCTCCTCTGCAATTTTTTTGAGAAGCTGAAAAGGACTGGAGTTATTTCTTCTTTAATTGTTCACTAGGATTCACTAGGTCCAGGTTTTTCTTTGTTGGGAGATTTTTAAATTCCCGATTTAAACGCCTTACCAGCATAGATCTATACAATTTTTTATTTCTTTGTGATTTGAACCAGTAGGCTGTGTGCATCTGGGAATTCATCTGGACTATCCAATTTGCTGATGTACAGTTATTCACAATAATTTCTCATAATCCTTTCTATTCTGTAGAATCAATAGTAATATCATCACTTTAATTTCTGATTTTAGTAACATGAGTCTTTTCTCTCTTTTTAAGTCCACTAATAGCTTGTCAATTATTTTGATCTTTTCAAAGAAAAAAAATTTTATTTCATCCATTTTGTCCTTTGCTTTTCTATTTCCTGTTTCATCTATCTCTACTCTTTCTTTCCTTCTGCTAGCTTTGGGTTCAGATGGTCTTCCTTTTCCAGTTCCTTAAGTTGTAAAGTTAGGTTGTTGGCTTGCGCTTTTTCTTTCTTTTCAATGTAAGCATTTTATAGCTATACATTTCCCTCTTTGCACTGCTTCTGCTGCATTCTATAAGTTTTAGTATGTTATGTTTCTGTTTCCATTTGGCTCTGAACATTTTTTAATTTTTCCTGTGATTTCTTCTTTAATCTACTGGCTATTTAAGAGCATGGTGATTTATTTCCACACTTTTTTGTGAATTCTCCAAGCCCTCAGGGAAGCCCAAAGCCAGCTTTGTGGCTGACTACAACCACACCACACCGATGGGGTGGTTCCTCAGAAGACTCAATTGTGACAAAAAAGTCAGGGATTCTGCCAAAGTGTCTCCAGCGCCTCACGGTCTCAAACCAAGTCTGGAAAAAACAGAAATGCCAGGGGAGACGTGTTCTTCCGAAGAAACAGGCATGGGGTTCTGGGCTTATTTTGTCAATGAAGGGGCTCTAGGCCTGTCCGGGTTCACAGCCTGGTGGAAACCCGCTGTGGAGCCTGCACTCTCCTCACAAAGAGCTCACGCATCTCTGTTTGAGTCTGACTAATAATTTTCCACAGATTCTTTTGGCATTGCAAATACTCAAGTTTTTACTGAATGTCGAAGAAGCAGAAGCTGCCTCCGTCCTCCCTCTTTAGAAAACACCCACAGGACTAGCCTCTGTGCTATCAGTGTGCTCCTAGGTATGTGGCCCTGGTTGTGTGTGGGGGGCATCCCCTCCTCCTTGAGGGGCTCCCAGCATGGAGCCTGGGAATGTTGGGGTATGCCTGGGAGGAGCATGAAGGTTGAGCCAGAGTGCGGGGTCCCGTGAGGGGCAGTGTGGGACAGACAGAGGCCAGGACGACAGGGTAGTTTTGGTGGTGGAGCTGTGAGCTGCGGTCTCTGCCTGGCCCTTTGACAGGGACAACTGCATTGTGGGAGCAACTCCAGCATTCCACTGTCTGTGGGTTTCGTGCCACATGTTCCTCGGGACATTTGGACAGCAACCACAATCCACCATTGTGGGTTGTGGGCACACCCGTCCACACCCCAGTGCCCCATCAGGAGCAGGCTCTGCAAGGACTTCCTGTGGAATCTGGAGGCACCTAAGGGCACTTGTGCAGCACAGAGGCTGAGAAGCTCTTACAGGTCTTTTATTTTTTATGTTATTTATTTTTGAGTTGGAGTCTCACTCTGTCACCCAGGCTAGAGTGCAGTGGCACGCTCACAGCCAACCCAGCGTCAACCTGCCGGGCTCTGGTGATCCTTCCACCTCAGCCTTCCAAGTAGCTGGAACACCAGGCACACGTTACCATGCCTGGCTAATTTTTTATTTATTGTAGAGACAAGGTCTTGCCAAGTTGCCCAGTCTGGTCTTGAACCTGTGACAGGCAATCCACTTGCCTCGACCTCTCAAAGTGCTGGGATTACAGGTTGAGCCAATGATCCCAGCCTTCTTATAGTCTTTAACATTATATCACTTTTGTGTTAAATTATATCATTATACCGACTATATCATTTTTCCCAATAAGCACACAAAGTAGATGAAAGGATTGCTAGGAACTTGACCTAGCCTTCTAGTTACTTTTTTCACAAAAATTTCACTTAACTGTGTAGACATTTTAGCTTGGTTTGGGAAGCAAAAACACAGAGAAGTTGTTTTTGTTTTCCATCAACAAGATCACGTCTTCACAAATTGCTTTTTATGTAGGTGCTGAACTAATTTATTGATCTGTGGTGAATCAGCTTAAGCCACTAACTTTAGAGAAATGCATTTCTGAAATATAAACAAATACTGTCTTTCCCAGTCTGATTACAATCAAACTGGAAGTTCAGATTGAAAATCTTCTTTTAACAAAATCACATATTCAGAGGACATCTCAGGGTCACTGACTCTTCCCATCATTAATGAGAATGCCCCTCAGTCTTTCTGAAAAGCACGCATCTGCCTTTTTCTTAAACTTCCAATTTCTCGGTCCTCACTGCTATATAAAGTTGACTGCAGTTGAGAAAGACCAGAATCTCAAAGGAATTTCCAAGCCTTGAGCAGAATACTAACATAAAACTTCTTGGTTTCTGATTTTTAAACCCAAAAGCTGGGTAGGACACAGGTAAATAAGAAACTTAAGTGCTTCTGACATGTTTATGAAAATCAAGGTTGGCAATCAAGGTGCACTTTCCTTGTGTGAGAGAAGCTCACCTGAGCTCTGGAGTAACGTAATGCGAGCTTTTAGGAGAAAATGAACAACGAGCCCACTTATCCAGTCTTAAATCCTGACTTCATTGCATCAGGTTTGTTCAGCAGGCTGGGCTCTTCAGCGTTCATCTAGAGTGCCCAGGCAGCTTCTGGTTCAGACCTGCTTCCTCTCTAAGAATTTGCTCCTTGACTTCTGTTTCCTTGTGGACGGGAAGCTCAGACCGTTTGCCCAGGCGCCCACCAGGGACAGCTCACGCTCTGCCGGGCCTTGGTTCGGGCCTGTGTCTCTTGCCCAGAGCCCTTGATCGCCTTTCAAAAGTGCCTCCCCAGCCGGGCTCGGTGGCTCAGCCTGCAATCCCGCGCTTTGGGAGGCTGAGGTGAGTGGATTGCCTGAGCCCGCGGGTTTGAGACCCGCCTGGGCAACTTGGCGAGACCTCATCTCTACAATAAATCAAAAATCAGCTGGGTGTGGTAGCGTGCACCTGTAGAGGCTGAGGCAGAAGGATCGCCGGAGCCCAGCAGGTCGAGGCTGCAAGCCACTGCACTCCAGTCTGGCCGACAGAGACTCCAACTCAAAAAAAACACAAAAACACAAAACAAAAAAAAACAGTGCCTCCCCTTGGAGGGAGGGTGGAGTTTTCCAAGCATCCCACCATGCCACCCTCGCCCCAGACCTCCCTGGGGCTTTCCTCTCCAGCTGCACTGAACACCCCCCATGCCCCACCCCGACTTGTGGTGCTTTCTGTCTGGATGTCAGCCGTGCTCTCTCCTCCCAGGACCCCTCCTGACTGCAGGGAGCCCCCTTGGCCCTTTTCCAGTCCAGGGCCCTGTCACTTGCCCCCAGGCTGGTTGTGCTCTACCGGTTTGGCCACATCTGCCCAGCCAGTCCTTGGGAATACCAGCCCAAGCCCGACCTGTGGACCCTGTTCTCTGAGGCAGCCTCATGACTGAACCTGTCCCAAGCAGGATGTGGAGATTTCCCAGGAGCAACCATTGTCTGTGAGAATAAGAGGGACGGCCAGAAGGACCAATGTAAGATGAGGGAGGAGAGGCAGGGTCATTCTCAGGTGGAGGGAGGTCTGGCCTCAAGGTGGGGGCGGGGAGGGCTGGCCCAAGATGTGGGGGGAGGAGGACTGGCCGCAGGATGAGGGGAGAGGACGGCTGCCCGCAGTGTGGGTGCTGCACTCTGCCAGCCACTGTCACTGACGTCTTTCTTCTCCTTGCACACACCTTCCTCTGCATCCCTAACTCAGCGTCCTTGGTGAGGACAGCAGCCTTGCCTGCACCTCCAGCAGGAACAGCACAGAGGAATGGGTGGGCTGTGGGAAAGATCCCATCCACAGCGCCGGGCCCCAAGTCTGATGGAGATGCTGCCCTAGCTCCATCCCACAATGCCTTCCTCCTGTTTCCAGGCACTTCCTATGTCCTCTGGATGTTGGTGTGAGTGTTTTGTTTTGTTTTTGAGTCAGGAACTCACTCTGTCAATGTGTCTCATGGCTCCGAATGGCACCACAGTGACCACGCTGACCCTGTCCCTAAGCTTTCTTGGATTCATACCCCAGTGAGCTGTAGCCACTCCTTCACCTTCCATGCTTTTTCTAGGGGGCAACACACACACCCCGTATCCCAAAGAGCGGGATGGCAGACAGGTGTGCTTGGTGGGAGGAACCACCTCTGCCCCTGCTGCTACAGACGCCAGCACAGCCTGGGTCTAGCTGGCTTTGCTTCGGGTTTGCAGCGGCCCCAGAGGTCGGTGCATCCCAGACCCAGTGGCTGAGCCAGGGCAGCCTTCCCAGTGTCTGTGTCTGGCACTGCAGGAGGAAGAGCTAGACACCACGGGAAAGCCTCAGGCAAGAGGCCTCACGGCATAGGGCCCATCCATCCCAGTCTGCACTGGTGTCTGTGTGTTGGGAAGGAACGAGCGGCCGTGGTGCTGAGACACTCCGGCGCCCCAGGGCTGTCAGGACCCAGCCGTACCTGCAATCTTGCAAGCGCCTGGGAGAGTGCGGATGAGGCTGGGCTCTTGCGCGCATCTACCAAGACGACCAGTCCCAGGTCCTGAACCTCCTTTCTGGGAGAGCAAGACAGATGGTCTTAGCCACAACAGGTTAGCTCTCTGACCAAAACGAGCTCCTCTGTCTCCGAGGAGTTGCCTGCCACCCAGACTTCTTGCGGCTCTAGCAGTTGGGAGTCCTCTCCATTAAACACACACTAGTGGGCAGCCCCTTCGGGTCCTCTCCCACTGTGGGAGTTCTGTCCTCAATAAATCCTGCTTTCAAAAAAACAAAACCACATGCCAATAGGCTGCTTCCTGGGTTGGAGGGAAGCTCTTCCCCAGCTGGAAACACTGCCGTTATCATTCCTGTAATCATCTAACTGGGGTAAGCACTGTGTCTGGGCACAAGGAGCTGGCGAGTACTTTCTCCAAAATGTCCACCAAGGCCCTTCCCACTCCAGCAGGGAAGCAGAGACACTGGAGTTTTCTTGAACTGGTTTGTTTGGGCTTTAATATGAACTAGAGGTTGATTCTGATGGCAGGTGGACTGCCTGTTCTCAAAACAAAAGCTACTTATCCAGAGCAGATTTAAGACTGTTGGAACATCTTTTGGAACCAAAAGTGCCATCACACGCCTTTGAAAACGCCCATTAAAAACTGTGTCTCTGAGGCTGATTGGAGACTTCAGTACTAAACAAGGAAAAATAATAGGCTAGGGTGAGTTGATATATTCATTCTCCAAAATCTCAGTGTCCTTTGAGAAACTTCTTCAGCTCTAACTCCAGAGCTAATTAATATTGTAAGTAAGCTGTGTTTAGGCACTGATCTCAAAGTGCACACATGGCATTCGGGATAAACCAGTGACATGATGGAGCCCTCACCCAAAGGGCAGTGGACACACAGATGCCATGTTAGTGGCAAGTCCTGGTCAAAAGGAGTGTGTCTGTCTGTCCCACAGCCAAACGTGCTCAATCTTTGGTGCCACTGTCATGAATTTGTATTGAGGACAGGAGTTGCTGTTCTAGAGACCAAAGCTGGAAGCTCTTTGGTACTGACTGCTCAGGAAAGACAAAGTAGGGAGAACACAAGGTCTGGCCATGGACCCTGGTCCCCCTAACCCCAGTCTCCTGCTGGCCTCTTCTGCTGTGGGCCTGGAGCCCAGGGGGTCTGAGAGGGCAGAGCCTGGCCCTGGTCCCACCTGGGGACGCCGCAGAGGTACATCAGCAGCTGGGTCAGCTTGGCACAGGACGCGTGTTCACCAGTCCAGAGCGGGCTCCTCGTGCAGACTTGCACCACTGCCCTGCCTTGGCGGTCGCGAGTCCCTGCAGAGGCAGAGCAGCATCGTGAAAGGTGGCAGCTGCCAGGGTTTTTAGGCTGAGAGGTGGCAGGGTAGAGCCTGTGCTGTGGACTTGGACATGAGCTCTGCCGAAAGGAGAGCTGGGTGTGCACTCACCTGGGCAGGCGATGCTCACGCTCACCTGGGAGGGCGATGACCCCCGACTGCAGAAGCTCCTGGTCCATTTCCAGCACCCGCCTGGGCAGGTCTGTGTCAGGTGGCCAGCACGGGCATTCAGGGCACAGCCGCTGGGCAGACACATCTGAAAGCCTGCTGGGGTCGTGTCTCTGGAAGTCGCTGCTGTCCATGTGGATGCAGGCTGAGGTTGGAAGAGCATTTGACAAGGAAAGAGGCCTGGTTAACCGAGAAGGATTTCCCTGTGGTTGGAAGGCGGCAATTAAACTCGCCACACACTAAAGGACAAGGACACATGCAAAGAGAGTGGGGCCCACAGCCATCTGTCCCCAGCCAGAAAACAAAGGCAGGCCCCACTCGACAACAGGTGGCATTTCAGGTCTCACAAGCATGCTCACTGCCTACAGACACCCCAGGAAGAAGCAGGTTTAGGAGCAATCTCATTCTAACGCATTTGCTAATACAAGTGTCATAAAAGTACATCCACAGGGGCAGGGGCTGTCCGGGAGAGAGTGTGGCGGGGTCAGAGGAGGGGGCTTCATACTCCTGAATCACCCCAGACGGGATGCCTTTCGTGGGAACACCTGCCCAGCGAAGGGGGTGTGCCCTGCATGCAGGCACCTCCCCTAGGCTGCGGGCTTGCTGCCAGCACCAATCCCACCCACACATCACACACAGACACAGGTTAGGCAGATCCAACATCTCACGGCCCGGTGGCCCCAGTGTGGGGGGGGGGCAGCCCTGGCTGGAGCCGGAGCTGCCCAGAGGCCACCCAGAAGCTGAGGCTGTGATGCCCATGCAGGGAACCAGCCTGGGCTTTGCTCTCTTCTCTCTGAGCTTCTTCCCTAGCTTCCTTCAGTGCTAACATTGTGTAACTCGTTAATAACGCTCTCATTTTAACTGGGCCAGAAGAGTCCTCAGTTGGCCATTCTTCTCCTCCTCCTCCTCCTTCCAATAAAAACAGCTTTACTGAGGTGTATTTTACATATCATAAAAGTCACACATTTCGGTGGTTTTGGCAACTTTACCAAGTGGTGCGCACACTGTGTGGCCTCCTGTGTCTGGCTCCTTCACTCCCATTTTGCAGTCCATCCATGGTGTGGCAGGTGTCTGCACTCTGCTACTCGTGACTGAGTATCACTCTACTGTGCAGATGGGCCACATTTTGTTCACCCATCATGGGTTCGTGAGCTTCAATCTATAGTATTCTTTTTTTTCTTTGAGTTAGAGTCTCACTCCATCACCCAGGCTGGAGTGCAGTGGCATGCTTATGGTCACCCCAGCATCGACCTGCTGGGCTCTGGTGATCCTTCCACTTCAGTCTTCCAAGGAGTCGGAACTACAGGCATGCACTACCATGCCCGGCTAATTTTTTTTAACTGTAGAGATGAGGTCTCGTCAAGTTGCCCAGGCTGGTCTCAAACCCGTGGGCTCAGGCAATCCACTCGCCTCGGTCTCCCAAAGGGCTGGGATGACAGGCTGAGCCATCAAGCCTGGCCCCCATAGGATTCTTGAGAGTGAACTTTGTCATGTAAGTGCACATGTTTTCTAAGATACATCACAGGCCAATGGTAACATTTTGAGGTCCCCATATTTCCAATTCTACAGCAAACTGCAAACTCCCTCACATAAACAGCAGACGTCACATTCCTGTAAGACAGTTTCCATTATTCATCTTTTGGCTGCTTCTGTAGGCTTTTCCTGAATTCGGCCTGCAGATCCTGGGGCAGTGAGAGGAGGGGTCTGAGGTCTTGGGATGGCCAGGAATAGAAGCAGATGTCCACCTGTGGCTAATCAGGAACTGGCAGCTCGGTCACCCTCTGTTGATTGAATGACCCGAGCATGGTATTATTAAGATAAACTCTGAAACAGTACAGCTAGGGCTGCAGTTTGGTTAGTTTGATGTTCAGAGAGGAGACGAAGCAATGTCTCAGGAGCTGGCACAACAGCCACAGAGAAGGGAATGCAGGAACGGAGGGATACCCTGGAACAGGAGCAGCCAGTGCCTGTTGCTGCGGGAGGGCAAGGGGAGCTCCACGCTGCTTGCTTGACTCCGGCGTCAGCAGAGGCGTTCCCTGCACTGGCCACACAGGGCTGGCCACACCACAGCTTGTCTGGGCCACAGGAACCAGAGGGCATTCTGCAGGTCCGTCTCGGCGACATGTGGGTCACCAGTCAGATGACCAACTACCCAGCCCAGCCTGTGTGCGTCCCCGTGTGGGTGGGCACCGCCTCTGCCCCCCAGAGTAGCCTTCCTTCCTCCCACAGGACGCTAGAGATGGTACAGGAGGGCTTGCCAATGAGGCAGAGGGAGATGAGGCCGAAGACTCCATGGTCACCACCCCAAGGGAACTGGCATCGCAGGATCGGGCACAGGAGGGGAAGCAGTGCTCTCCCAGGAGTGACACTGCCCCCAGCTTCAGGCCGAGGGACTTCACTCCTGGACAGCCCTCAGTTACTTCAGGCGTCGTTTCTGAACCAGTAGGCAAAGCCCTCCAGGCCCAAGAAAAAAGACTTGGGAATTGCATATCATCTCTGATGACAGAACCTCAAATCCTCAAACGTACTTTTATGCAAACCGATGCCAGCCAGTCCAGTTTGTCTGCACCATCGGGTGCCCAAGTGTGGACGAAACACCTCCTGTGTGACGTCAGGTGCAGCCTGTCATCAAGCACTGTGACTTGTGTCACAAACGTTCTGAGTGATGCCACACCAGTGTCCTTGACAGGGTCTGCACAGTCGCATTCGTTCCAGAGACCCGCTTGATCACTTCACACTGACAGGAGACTTGACTCCATTTGTCACCGCCTCAGACAGCTGGAAGGGAGCACCTGGCCTTGGGCTCACTACAGTGTTCCTTGCGTCATCCGTTGTGTGTGTGTGTGTGACTGTATGTGACATGTGTGGAATTTTGCGGAGTGTGTGATCACGTGGAGTGTGTGTCACTGTGTATGGTGTGTGATGGCAATTTTGTGAAGTGTGACTTGTGGAGTGTATGTGCGATCACACAGTAGATGGGTACGTGGTTGTGCAATTTTGTGAAAAAAGAAGCCATTCAAAATAGTTGACTTAAGAGATCCGCTCTTTTCTTACTTTGCACCCTGCAGTGATCAGTGGGTGTGTGATCGTTGTGCCGTGTGTGACTGTGACGACTGTGTACGTGTCTTCTCCCCAACGCAAACAGGGAAGGCAATGGAGGCAGGAAAGTTTAGGGGTTGGAAACAATGATCAGGAATTATGACTTTAACTTAAGTCGAATTGCAGTGAGGCAATAGAATACTTTTAGAAAGTGTTAGCTCTAAGTGAATTGTCTTTTATACACCTCACTTGGTGGTAAAGCCAGAGTGTTCTGTACTCCCCACATCCTGCCAGAATTCCCAGCAGAGACAGCAGCCTCATTTTGGATGCAAAGGCCCTCGTGGTAGCAGCCGGGACAGGCCCACCCACAACTCTTTGGGTCTGCAAGAGCCCTCGGTGCCCCTGCCTCAGAGCCCCCTCAGCCGGCCAGGTAGGCGGGCTATGTGGACAGGCCCGGCTGGCCAGCAGGTCCAGGTGTGGCAGTTTCCAGGCATCACGTGTGGGAGCCCACAGGGTGGAGAGCTCAGCCCCAGATGTTTTGCTGAGGTTGGGTGCTGGGGCTGACCCTGCTTCCTGGGGCCCACACCAGCATGGTCACGCTTCCCTTACTTCCAAAACACTGTTTTTCCTCCCCACAGGATGCTCCTTTACTCAGAAAGAGAAAAGATTTGAAATATTCGCTTTAAGAAATCTGTTGTCATTCTCTTCTTTGTGACCTGCAAACACTCGGTGGCTCAGCCTGAAATCCTGCGCCTTTGGGAGGCTGAGGTGAGTGGATTGCCTGAGCCCGCAGGTTCGAGACC
>NW_007259552.1:173795-174462 GCF_000164805.1 Carlito syrichta | reverse complement strand
AAAAAAAAAAAAAATCACACGACTCTGCAGAGCTATGCTTCATGGAAGAGTGGCAATCCCAGCACTTAGGGAACATCTCTGGGAGCTTCTTCAGTAACCCAATGACGGCCGTGGCCCTGGAAGAATGTGTGGCCCAGGACCATAAAGGCCCCTCCTGGTACGGCTCAACAATGAACCCTGTACCTGACTTTCCTACATAAAGAAGCTAATGCAATTACTGGGCTGAACGGTGACCCCAAAAGACATGTCAGCAGCCCAACCCAGAACTTTGAACGTGATCTAATTTGAAAACAGGGTCTGGGCAAATGTTATTAAAGTAAGGATTTCCACGTGGCATCATCCTGGATTTAGGGTGGGCCCTGACTGCAGTGACAAGGGTCCTCACAAGAGAAAGGAGCGAAGGGTTTGAGATGAGACACACTGAGGAGGGGGCGATGTGGAGGCCGAGGCAGGGGTGAAGCCCTGCAGCCACCAGTCCAGCAGGCGAAGCCCCCAGAAGATGGAAGAGGCAGGAGGGGTCCCCGGGCCTCCCGAGGGAGTACAGCCCTGAGACACCTTGATGTGGACCTTCTGGTCTCCAGAAAGTGAGAGTCGACATGAATATGGAGCAGCCAGACCAAATCCCAACATGGGGGAAGGGGGAGGAGAAGGGAGGAGGGATATGAGG
>NW_007259552.1:169444-173531 GCF_000164805.1 Carlito syrichta | reverse complement strand
GGGGGATGGGGTGTGAGGTAGATGGAAGGTCTGGGGGATGGGGTGGGGCAGGGAGGGTTCAGGCATCAGAGAGTGATTGAGAGGGAGCGTTTAGGGGACAGGTTGTGACACAGAGGGAGGGTTTGGGGGATTGGGCGGAGGCAAGGAGGGTTTACAGGATGGGTGTGAGCGGGAGAGTTTAAGGGATGGGGGTAAGGGGAAGGTACATTTAGGGGGATGGGTGTGGAAGAAAAGGGGAAATGTGGGAGCACATACCTTCCTCCCTGCGGCATGCCGGATTCTCCCCTGTAGCACTTGAGGCGCGACTGGAGCTGGGGCGTTGAGTCTGCACAGCTTGCTCTCCCAGGAGCCCCGCAGTCCTGACACCAGCCGAGGGGTGGTGGGTGCGGCAGGCTGCAGTCTCGTGCCCTCGGGAGCTCCTGAGCGACCTGTCCCAGGACCGGGACCTCCTGGGAAGGGTCTGCCCTGGGGCTCCTAGACCTGCCCAGCTGGGGGTGGGCATCTTGCTCTCCAGACTTGGGGTCTTTCGGAGGTCTCCCCAGGGGCTGAGAGTCTCTTCCTGGGTCTGGCTGGCCGCCACCCCAACCCTCAGGGCCCCACTGGCTGTGGGCAGGGAGCTGCAGGCTGGGCTCCCCAGGGCCTCTTCTGGGTGGGAGACCAGGGGAATGGGCTCCCCGAGGAGCATGGGAGCCCCAAGGGCCTCCTCAGAGCTGGGGCCAAGAGGCATGGGGTTACGCAGAGCCTCCAAATATGACTTCCGGAACCGGCGTCTGGCCTCACCAAGAGCGGGGTCCCTGGGTGGTCGTCTCCTGGCGCTTGAGCTGCCCCCATCGGTGTGGAAGTGGGGGGGCCTGGAGCTGCCCTCCTGGTCCATGGGGTCCAGCCTTATCTCCAGCCCCGGGCTGTGCTCCGAGAGGCCAGCCTTTACAGAGCCTGCATGCGGGCCCCTGGATGGGGCCCTGGGGCTTCCCCACACAGCTCCTCCTGAGCAAGGAAGGTGCCGGGGCTGGTCACCTCCTGGATGCACATGGCTGCTGGGCAGGGTTGGGGTGCTGGGGGAAGGGGTGCACCCCAGGGGGCGGGGCCTTGTCATGGCCATGACTGGGGGGCTGGGGTGGCTCCACAGGGTGGCCCTGGGCCCAGGAGTGAAGACAGAGCTGGTGATGTCACTCTACGGGGTGCAGTGCCCAGTGAAGCCCACGGTCAGTGGGTGGTTCTGTAGGCGGCACGGCCCTGCACCTCGTCCTCCCATGCCAGGAACTCTCTGGTGAAGACGTGGCTGTGCATGTCTAGGATGGCGGCCTCCTCTGCTCCCTCCCAACCAGGACAGGTCCTTCACCACCAGTTTGGCCGGCTGCTTCCCCGCTGAGGTGACCCCAGGCCGAGTCCCTGGGCCCAGCTACACAGGGCACCGGCCACACCACCACCTTGTTGCCCACACACAGCAGCTTGCCCACTGGAGGATGATGTGGCTGTGGCCTAGAACAAGAGAGGAAGCGGTTAGTAGGGGTGAGGCCGTGGCCTGGGAAAGAGAAGAGAGGCAGTCAGTGGGAAGTGAGGCTGTGGCCTGGGATGAGAGAGAGAGAAGTTGGTGAGGGGGGGACAAGGCCATGACCTGGGACAAGAGAGGAGGTGGCCAGTGGAGGGTAAGGCTGTGACCTGGGACAAGACAGAAAGTGGTCAGTGGTGGGTAAGGTTGTAGCCTGGGACAAGAAAGAGGAGGCAGTCAGTGAGGGGCGAGGCCCTGGCCTGGGACAAGAGAGGAGGTTGTCAGTGATGGATAAGGCTGTGATCCAGGAAAAGAGAGAGGAGACAGTCAGTGAGGAGTGAGGCCGTGGCCTGGGACGAGAGAGAGAAGGTGGTGAGTAGGGGACAAGGTCATGGCCTGGGACAATAGAGGATGTGGTCAGTGGTGGATGAGGCCATGCCTAGGCCTTTGGGAGTGCTGGGTCTGCATCCCACAGGGAAGGTTGACACCACCTTCATAAAATTAATACAAGGGTACAGGTTAGAATTGTAATGGGGGCCCAAATTTTGTTAAGATCTAAGTCATAAGACGCTTGTCACACTTGTTTTCTTTTCTCTTTGACCTTTCCCCATGCACATCCGAGTCCCCGCAGTTGCCTGCAAGATTAACAAACTTGTTTTCCTCTTGAAAAACAACAGGCTGTAGGTCATGCTGACCTCCTTGATGGTATCCAGAAGTAATCGGCCAAAAGGTATGAGTAGCTTTGATGACCAAGGATTCTTGCTTCCACATCCATTGTTCACAAGATTTGTAACTTCCCCAATTGCTTCCACAGACAACATAAACCCTCTTCTGGTGTTTGAGATATTTTTCAGAATCTGCATCCTGGTAGACCACCAGACACCCCCCAGACTAGTGACTCATGACTCTCACCCAGAAACTGACTAGGTGCCCAAAGGCAATCTCCACACATAAGATTTCATCCCCAATCAACAGCCATCCCAATTCCCTAACCCCCTGCCTGCCAATTACCCTTAAAGACCCTAGATTCTGAGTTCTCAGGGAGGTGGATTTGAGAAGCATTTCCCATTCTCTTCACTGAGTGGCTTTGCAATGATTACACTGTTTCTGTACCGAGACAACTTGTGTCTCAGGCCATTCTGGGCAGCTGGCATAAGAACCCATTTGGGGGCAAGTCTGGGATGGCCCCAGCTGGGCGCTTGCCTGCAACTGGTAGCCCCTTGCTGGTACAGTGGCACCGGGAATGAGCCCAAGCTGTTGCTCGCCTCTTTCAGACCGAGAGCCACCTCTGGTGCCATCCCTGCCGCAGGGCAGTTAACCAACGATGCTTTACCTGGTTGCAGAATATAAATGGGTTCTCGAGCCGGAAGATGCCTTTTGGTATCTAAGCATGCCCCACACCTCCCTCTTTGCTCTTGCTCTCATTGGCCTCTCTGGAGGCACTGTGGCCCCATTGCGGATTCTGGTCAGCTCTCCCTAGGTTGTAGGAAAAGTCTCTGGTCGGCCTCTCTGGAGGCACCGTGGCCCCATCGTGGGTTCTGGTCAGAAGAGTCTTAGGTCAAGTCAGGGTGATTTCTTCCAGTCAGATGGAGAAGAGGGGCTGTTTGAAGAATACTTCTTGTCTGGTCCTGGCCTGAAATCTGGTTTGGGAAGGCTTTTTGTTCACTCGTGTCTCATTGTGTGTGTTATCTATGTCTATTATTTGATGTGTGGATGCTTGGAATTTAAGGTTTTTTTTTTTAACCTGTCCTGCTTGTCTGTGTGTCCAATATGGGGGGGCGCTATATGGTAGCTGCTATGCTTTGGCTGTGACAGCCTCTTGTATCTCCGCACCTTCTCTGTGCTTCATTTCCTATTGCGTCTCCTGGAGGATGGCAGGAGGACCCACAACCCCTGCAGGACTTTCCAAAGACTTCCCCATGTGTCTTCCCATTTGCTCCCATGGAGGTAAGGGGAAGTGCCTAGGAAACCTCGGCTGTATTCATTCAATGCCCTGGGGAGATGAGTGGAGCCCCTGCAGGCCATCTGTTGGGCCACCCCTTAGAGCTCTGCCTCAACAGCACTGAGCTCGCGTCTCCCCTCAGATCTCAGTTCCAGCCACTGCCGAGGCTCACCAGGCTCATCCAGCCTGAGCTTGAGTGGTAAAGTGAGGTGCCTCCCCACTCGGTGGCCTCAGCCTTTTACAACAACGCTTGGGCAGTGAAGGGTTTCCATGCTGGGATTAAGGTGCTTGGCACACTAGCAGTGGGAACATGTGGCCCAAAACCCTGCCAAGATCTGCTTTGAGAGGTTTTCATGGGGAGGCACCTCGATCCATCTTGTACGACGGCACCCACACCCATTGTGCTGCTTTCCCTGACCTGCAGGAAAGCCTCCAAGTTGACCCTTTGGTACACCATGCTTCCTATCAGGCTGAGAAAACTGGAAATTTGATTTGGGCTTGATCCAGTGGATTGGGCGTCCCTGCAAACTACTAGAGATTCCCTCTTTTTTTTTTTTTTTTTGAGTTGGAGTCTCACTCTGTCGCCCAGACTGGAGTGCAGTGGCCGCTCCTGGCCACCGCAGCCTCAACCTGCTGGGGCTCCCGGCGATCCTTCC
>NW_007259552.1:143578-169152 GCF_000164805.1 Carlito syrichta | reverse complement strand
CACTCACCTCAGCCTCCCAAAGGCGCGGGATTACAGGCTGAGCCACCGAGCCCGGCTTAGAGACTCCCTCTTAAGAGCTGGAGACACATTTGTACCAAACATTCAGGAGCGTGGAGAACAGGCACGCACCATACCAAAGGAGAGTCCACTGGGGTACATCCTCAAGAACTGGAAAATTTGGGGATATTACACACTGACTCACCAACGGTTTTCTTTGCAACACTGCTTGGCCCCACTGTTCTCACCAGGATCAGGAGAACAACAGCCCATGAACGGGTCTCTTTGTCACAGTCCTATTTTGCAATTAGACTTGTTCTGGAAGGGAGGGAAAATAGGATGAGATCCCCTGTGTTCAGTGTATGGCATTACTTTGGCAAAACAAGGCAAGGCAGAAGAGATGTAAGGTCAGGGTTCGGAGGCTAACAAGAAAAAGCCTGTGCTCCCTGAATCACAAGAAAGGGATGATGACTCCTTGATCATCCAATTAAGGGAGCCGTCCGCTCCCCCTTACGCCCTTATGAAGGGGCTGGAGTGGGACCATTCTCATTTGAGCTGCAGTCCCCAACTCCACAGGTCAGGAGCCAGAAGCAACAGGAATGAACGCCCCCTCCCACACCCACAGGGAATTATATTTGGCCAGGTTGTCCCTTTAGCTCCAGGAGGGCATTTTCCTCCCGACAGATGCCTATGGGGGTATGGATGCCGTCACAGGCCGGTCTAAGGGACTTGCCGGAGTCCACTCTCTGCTTTCCACTTCCAATTTGTTTAATTGGAAAAGCGACAGGCCCAGATAATGGAACAGCCTGAGGAAAATGGAAAGCCTGTTTTCCTCCCTATCTACAACTCACAACCCCACTTAAACAGATGTTTAGAGCCTGCTTGACACTTCATTGGCCTTGGAGGAGTGGAGAGTGGTTCTAGAGGAGGCTGACCACATGCATGCCAAGTCTCCTGGTAACTCGGGTGCTATTCAGGTAGTTGTGCCCACTCAGACCCAGGACAGAAAGCGAACGAGGGAGATAGACCCAAGCTTGAGTCTCACCAAGACTGCATCTTGGCTGGCTTAGGAAGTTAGGCAGAAGCCTAAGGAGAGCCCCCCCGGATTCTTAGAATGAACCTTTGAAACACATAGGCAGCACTCAGGCATCAGTTCAGAAGTGCCAACAAATTCCAAAACAGGGACTATGACTTTCATTAGCCAAAGCCCTTCTGACATTCGGAGAAGGTTAGAAGAGATATATAGGGCTTTGGGAATGGCAATTGTTTTTAGGGTGTTCCCTAGTTAAGATGAGGTGATGAATAAAAGGGGACAGTGAAAGACAAAATAGCAGGCTGATCTTCTGGCTGCTGCACTGACTCAGGAGCCCCTGGGGACCACCGCATAGATCTCCTTCAGGCACTCTGCTCAAGGCAGGACCTCCCCACCCCGGACCTCAGATCCAAAACCAAAGTGGACAGCCCACTGCAGGTCCAAATTGATGCACTTGTTGCAAGCTAGAGGGGGCATGGGAAAAGAGAGTACCCACACTGTCAAAGGCCAGTGCCAGGAAAAAAGCCCTTCTCCATTCACCAGATGCCAGGACTAGTTGGGAGGTTTAAAACTGAGGCCATCGAGTTTGAGGACCAGGAATGCCAGGGCCCAGGGGGCTCCTCTTGACCAAGCAACACCCTCCACAATACCCACATGGAGCTCTGGGTCATAACAACAGTGGGGAATCAACTTTTGGACTTTCTGATAGACACTGACGCTGCCTATTCGGTGATAAACTCCTGGCTATCTAAGATGTCTTCAGAGACTATAAAAGTGACTGGGTCTTGGGAGAAACTTTGATGAGCCCATTCCTCCCAGCCCTAGAATGCCAATTCGGCCAAACTTACCAGAAGCAGTTTCCTGCATGAACTTGAATGTCTTCGTCCTCTGCTGGGCCACGATCTCCTACCTAAACTAAATGCTGAAGTTATCTCCAGCCCGGGATAACTCAATACCAGAACCCTTCCAGAAGAAGCCTATGCCTTGTAGGCTGCCTAGTTGCAGCTAGAAGCATCTGAACCTGCTCTCATTCCTGGAGAGACTCTTAGGGATGTGAGTCTGGAGGTGTGGGTGGATGGGTGACCAGGAAGAGCAAAACAGTCATCTCAGCATGAGCCAAGGTAAGGTGGGCAAGAATAGCCCCGCCCTGCTTAAGTGGTGTCTGTTGCGGGAGCAAGTGCAGCAGGGAATCCAACCTCTGCTCCTTCAGTTTGGACTCATTAGTTCTCGCCAGTCCCCATGTAACACACCCATGCTACCAGTTGAGAAGCCTGGGACTGAGAAACACAGGTTTGTTCAGGATTTGAGAGCTATTCATCAAATTATAGAAGATATCCAACCAGTGGTCCCTAGTCCTTATATATGACTCACAACCCTGACAGGTGAGCTATGCTGGTTCACAGTTTTAGATTTAAAAGATGCTTTTTTCTGCATCCCCCGAGCCTGGAGTCACAAGAACTGTTTGCTTTTGAATGGGAAGACCAGACATTAAAGCAAAGCAACCATGCTGTTGGACAGTTCTACTCCAAGGGTTTAAAAACTTTCTTGCCATCTTTGGAGAAATTCTTGCTAGAAACCTCTGAGACTGCCAAGTTAAGCGTGGGACTCTATTGCAATACATTGATAACACATTAGTTGTTAGTGTCTGATCAGAACACTGGGAAGCGTTCACAAGGAAGCATCTGATCATAACACTGTATTAACTCTAAACTTTCTGGTTGAGTGAGGATACAAGGTATCTGAGAAAAATAATCAGGTTTCATAGCCTTCAGCTAATTATCTTGGATTCAAGCTTTGACCCCAACCAGAAGACTCAGGATGGAAAGATATATAATGAGACATGAACAGTTCTGGTATCCAAAGGTCTCGTGAATGACATCATCAAGCACATTCATGACTCCACCATTATGGCAGGGATGCCGCCCTCTGTGATGCAGAGATAGAGCATTGGTCCGAATATGAAAAAGATCATTCAGAAGGTTATAGAAAAATATCTCTTTTATGCTCAGAATAACCCTAAAACTAGTCCTTCCCACTTAGCACAAGGAGTTCAGACCAAGATTTTACTATGATGCTGAGAGTGGCAAGAAATTTTAAATGTCTACTTATGTTTGTGGACACCTTCTTGGGATGGATTGAGGCCTTTCCTTGCTAGACAGAAAGAACTTTTGAAGTTGTTAAGGCCCACAGTGCACAAGGGCCTCAATTTCTCCACAGCTTCACCAGCACTTGCTTTCTGGGGTGATAGCAGCTGTCATAATGGATGGGAAGTGGTATCCAACTGAGGTTTTGATTTGCATTTCCCTAATCATCTGTGATGTTGAGCATCTCTTCACGTGCCTATTGGCCATGTGTATGTCTTCTCTGGAGAAATGTCTATTCAATTCCTCTGCCCACTTTAGAGTTGGGCTTGTTTTGTTATTGAGCTTTTGAAGTTCTTTACATATTCTGGATATTAATCCATTATAGGATATAAGATGTGCAAATATGTTTGCACATTATGAGGGCTGCCTTCTTACTGTATTAATAGTGCTAATTCATTTTATTTTTATTTCTATTTTTTAAGAGACAAGGTCTCATGTTGCCCAGACTGATCTCGAACTCCTGGGCTCAAACATTTCTCCCACCTCAGCCTCTCAAATTGTTGAGATTATAAGCATGAGCTACTATGCCTGACTAAATAGTGCCCTTTTATGCATAAAAGTTTTTAATGCTAATGATGTGCAATTTATTTCTACTTTTGTGGCCTGTGGTTTTGCTGTCATATCTAAGAAGTCATTGCAAAATCCAATGTCATGAAGCTTTTCCTCTGTTTTATTCTAAGAGTTTTACAACTTTAGCTCTTACATTTAGGTCTTTGATTTATTTTGAGTTAATTTTTGTGTTGTTGTTGGGTAAGAATGCTGCTTCATCTTTTGCATGTGGAAACTCAGTTTTCCAAGCACCATTTGTTGAAAAGACTGCCATTTACCAATTTAATGGTCTTGGCATCCTTGCAGAAAACAATTTGGCCATAGATGTGAGGGTTTACAACTGGGCTCTCTATCTGATTCCATTGGCCTATATGTCTGTCTTTATGCCTAGGTTACACTGCTTTGATTACTGTAGCTTTGCAGTAAGTTTCAAAATTAGGAAATGTGAGCCCTCCAGCTTTGTTGCTCTCCTTCAAGATTGTTTTGGCTATTTAGGGTCCCTTGAGATTACACATGAATTCTAGAATGAGCTTTTCAATTTCGGTAAAAAGTCCCATTGGGACTTTACCAGGGATATTGCACTGAAGCTGTAGATCACTTTGAGTAGACACTTTACAATATAAGTCTTTCAATCGATGAACGTGGGATGTATTTCAATTTACTTATATTGTCTTTAATTTCTTTCAGGGATGTTTTTGTATTTTCAGAGTACAAGTCTTTTACTGTTTTAGTAAAATTTATTCCTAGGATTTCATTCTTTTGGATGCCATTGTAAATGGAATTGCTTTCTTAATCTCCTTTTTGGATTGTTCACTGCTGGAGTGTGCAAATACAACCGGTTTTTATGTGTTGATTTTGTATCCTCCAATTTTGATACGCTAGTTTATTATCTCTAACAGTTTTTCTGAACTCTTTAGGTTTTCTACATATGAGATCATGTCATCTGCAAATAGAGATCATTTTACCTCTTTACTTACACTGTGGATGCCTTTCATTATTTATTGCCTGACTTCTCTGGGAAGAACTTCAAACACCAGGCTGAACAGGGTGGTGAAAGGGGACATCCACGTCTTGATCCTGATCTTAAAGGGGAAGCTTTCAGTCTTTCATCACTGAGTATGATATTCACTGCAGGTTTTGTGTACACAGCTACTACTGTGTTGAGAAGTTTCCTTCTGTTCTGGGAGTGCTGAGTGTTTTTTATTATGAAAGTGTAATTTTGTCAAATGCTTTTTTTGTATCAATGAGATGATCAGAAAAAGTTTCTTTAGGTGGAACTTGGGGGCTGTCAACAGTGATTTCATAATAATGCACATACCATGAACAAGTGAGTTAGGAGAGTATTCCAAAGTGGAGGGTTTGAAAAGGAAACAAATAGAAGAAGAGGAACACTACTCTTCCTAGCCCCAACATGATTTATAATTCTCCTTGGCAAAAATGGCCATGGTTTAGACTCTAAATCTTTCAGTTTCCCCGAGGTTGCTGCCAAGTTAGACCAGATGCACTAAGTCTTGTAGTCATGTTCTGAATAGTTCCAGTCCTGAAAAATCTCCAAATTCACATGGTAAATCTTTCTCTCATTTTGATGTCTTCTCTAAATGTTGCACTCAATGTTGTTTACATGGCATGTAAAGAGAGTGTCAGAAAAGTTTTCTTATTCAAACAGAGGTCAGTGAGCTTGGCCATTCAAGAGCTGCAGCTCACCACTAAAAACAAGCCCAGGATCCTATTTATAATACACTTTCACAAGGGAGTCGAGGAACCTGAAATTCTCGAGATCATTAGCAGGTTTTGATGATAACAGATGCATATCACACCAAGTATTTCAATATTCCTAAAAGTTCAGCTTCACTTTCTTCATTTGGAAAACAGATAACAAAACCTTTTTGATCATTTGGAAAAGCCAGAGGAGGCATCTGGCTGTGGATTAGATGTGAAAACCATAGCTGTGTTTCCCTGAGCCCTCCCCTGATGACCCCACACGCTGCTGTCCCACAGAGGGTCCATGCTCAGGTCATCCTAGGCAATGGGGCAGTGACCTCCCCAGGACTTGAGCAGACACCGAGGGATAAGCTCCTCTACATTGTCCAGGGCACCCTTTCCTTGATGTCCTCATTGCTGGGGTCCTGTCCTGCTGGTCCTGTGGCCAATCCCAGGGTGTCCACCTGACAACCTGCTACCAGAGACACCTATACATATTCAACGACTTACCAGCTTCTCGGATTGAGGCTATGCAGTGGTCAGGTCACCAGATGGTCTTCCATGAGTCCTGGCCCTAACTACATGCAGAGTCTGGCTGGTGCACACCCCTCCACATACACAAGGCCTCGTTAGTGTGCAAGGGCTGAACTCGACATGTCAGGACCTCAGTGCGGCCAGAATACCAGTTTTTCTTTTGTCTCTGCCTTTTTAGTGATTTCTTTTCTGATTTTACTAATTAGAGGATATTTGTAAAGTCAAGAAGGTTAGAAGGAGCAAAACCACTCCTACATCTGTAAGCATATGCCTCCCAGGCACACGCACACTGACATCCCTGAATGTTCTCTGGTGACTGTTTCTAAAGTGAGTGTTAACAAAACTGACATGAAACAAATTTACACCCCTTTTTGGCTCAATATTACTTCATAATCGTTTCCTTCAGTATTTTCAAAATGTCAAATAATAATACATCTTTCTGAAATCATCTCAAGTCTTTGCCAATTTTTCTATTAGGCTTTTAGTAATTTATTTTTATAAGCTCTCCACAAAGATGATGTAAGAAATAGTTTCTATTTGGCTTTTTTTTCCTTCTGATGCCTTTGAAGTACAAAATTTCTAGATGGGTCTGCCATCAATCTTTCAGTTCTGTAATGCCATTCTTTGCTTCAGCAAAGAAAGTCTGTCCATTCCTGATGGAAAGCCAGGTCCCCCCCTCCCCATCTCTCCCTCTCAGATCATCTTCACTTGGACTCACCTGCATTTAATTTCATTCGGGGTGGGAAACCCTACACTGACATGTTCCTCAGTGACTTGTGAGTGTTGAGTGACTCATCAGCACATTCTGGTCAAAACCTGCCCTCTTGGCCGCAGATTTCAGTGTTGACTTTGCACTATCCTAAGTTTTACATTGTACACTTCCAGCTCTGAGTGGTCAGGACTGGTCATTGGTTTACTATGGCAAAAATAATAATAATAATTTTAAAAGAATGATCACACTTATCCTAAATATTTCTTTCAGCCTTAAATATATAAATACACAGTCAACCACCACTATCTTAATGGGAGTTGCTGGGGATTCCTTCCCACAGGGAGGTGCCCACACAGGCTCCTTCTCTGTAGGGAGACATACACACAGATGCATCCAGCTGCAAGGTACTCACACAGACTTCCTGTCCAGGTCTGCAGTAACCTCCTGGCAGGGATAAGAAAGCTGGTAAGCAGTACAGTCCGTCTCTGCTGTAGCATCTGTTGGCCACATTGGCCAGCTGCCCGAGCACCGTGGCCTCAGTAGATGTATACAGGGCAGAGAGTGTGTTCTGGACACGGGGGTCTAGGGATTCCAGATCCTGAAATGAAAGAGAGGACTCAGGAGATTTTAACACCCAACCCAAGACAGGTGCCCATGTCGGTCAAAGCTTAGCATTTAAGCGTCCACACAGAAAGTACCTGTCCTGTGTCTGGCATGGTGCGAGCTACCTATGAGAAAGACAAAAGTGCAGCCAAATCCACGGCACAGAGCATGTCATGGTGGTTCTCCTTGTCACTGTCATGTAACGGAGGAGCAGGAGCTGGTCCCCCTAGCAGAAGACCCTAAATGACAGCTTTAGAAACATGCATGGTCTCCCCTATCACATTGAGGCACAACTGAGTCTAGATTTGACATAAATTCCCTCCCACATGATCTGAAAAACCGTAACTTGAACGCCACAGTGGGGCTCTTTGGTGGAGCTGGCTCCTCCCCCCGACTCTCCCGGGTCTGCACAGGGAATGGTGGCAACCACCAAGGGGAAGACAGAGCTGGTGCATGCACCATTTCATACTCAGAGAAGAAGTTCATCTGGCCAGGTATGTTGGCTCATGCTCACAGTCCTAGCACCTGGGGAGGCTGAGGTGGGAGGATGGTTTGAGTCTAGGAGTTCTAGACCAGCCTGGGCAACACAGCAAGACTTCGTATCAAAAAAAAAAAAAATTAGCTGGGTGTGGTAGCATGTGCTTGAAGTCCCAGCTACATGGAAGGCTGAGGCAGGAGGACCGCCTAAACCCAGGTCAAAGCTACAGTGAGCCATGGCAGCCTGGGTGACAGAGTGAGACCTTGTCTCAAAACAACCAAAAGAACAAAAGAGAAGTTCATCCACAGCAAGTACGTTTCAGTGGTATTGATGATTTTGTTTAAATTTAAATGACAACGATAGTAAAACCACTGGGTGTCCCTCATCAAAGCCTCAGAATTGTGCTCATGTGGTCATTCTGCGAACAGTATCATTAGTAACTAGACATTTTGGCACAACATACCTCTGTGTAGGGACAGAATGCTTTTTGTTTTAAAATGTTTAATGTTATTTTGGATGTAACAAGTCCTAAGTAAATACCATGAACTTCATTTGTTTGGAAAATAAATGCAAAGTGAGGAATAACAGTGAAAGCCAAAGTGATTAAAAATTATGAAATCAAATTTTAAAGGGACAACAGTTACATCTGAGGCTCCTCTGAACAGCAACCAATCATGCAGACAATTTTCCAATTGAAAATAAAACAGGAAATCCTCTGAGCCTGCAGTGGGTGAAGGGTCTACCTTATCAGAGCCGGCTTCTAGAAACTGTGTGACCTGGAAGATCTAGGTTGGGTTCCGGCCTTCTGCATCACATGACTAGACACCGTCTGCCCCTCCAATCCCCCAGGGGTCTGCTCCTCTCCCTCCACACTCCTAGCTCAGTCCCACCCCCCAGACAGGGCCACTCACATGTGTTGATGAAATGATGTAAATAGTCTGAGTTCATCCTAAAATGCTAATATGGTCTGATTTCCAAAAACTCAAATCACGTCTGAGTAACAGCAAGCATCCAACCACAGGGCAGATTCTCCTCCCCACAAGCCTGGTAACATGCTGTGCTCTGAGATTTGCAGCGAATACTCAATTGCGAGATGACTGACAGGCAAGAAGTGATGGAATGTGATCCTGGGCAAGGCGTCTTAAGTGACCTGTTTTGGAGGAGAGGTGTCTTCCTGCTGCCCAGATGCCCAAATCAGGTGTATTCCTCCCCTGACCCTTGAGTCCAGGTGTGGCCAGAGGCCTGTGCCCCACTGGAGCTCTACCCAGGGTCACCTTTTGCAACCACTCGGTGACAGTGCACTGTGCTGGTCACTCCCCGGCCTCCCCCGGACCGGCATTCCTTGGTGACTGGGGCGGGCCTCATGCTAGGCCCAGGGGTCCTGCTTGCACTCCTTCCTCAGAACAGCCCCCAGTGGGGCCACCCAGGGCCTGGGTCAGGCTGCAGCTGTCCCAGGGAAGCTGTCTGGAGACCAAGAGTTGGGTGAACTGAGGCATGATGAATCAGCCAAGGGAGCCGTTCACCTGGTGTCTTCAGCATGGAGTGCAGGCAGTTGTTCGTATATGCGTGTGCCCACGAGGCAGAGGGCATGCTGTCTCCTGAGCTGGTGTGCTGCGGAACCCCAGGAAGTGTCTTTGGGGTGTGCCGCCAGATGTCCCTTCTGGCTGTCACCCCGAATCTGCTGGGCACCACGTGAGGAGGGAGATATGATGTGTATGCAGAACTCTGAAGGTATGTGCACCCAGGTAGGTAAGTGGTGGGCCAAGCACAACATGTGGACGGAGGAACTCTCACCAGCTGTGTCCAGGCCTGAAGCCAGGACACGAAGTGGACACACATCAGGGACCTGTGAGCACTCCTGCCAGCCCATTCTGCACCCACTCTCTGTGTGGCAGAACTCAGCCGTTCTTCACAATCCCTAGCCTGCCATTTATGCCCCAAAATAAATAAAATGAGAAAGGACAAGCTGTTGATATGTGTGTTGGCAGAAGGTAATTGATCTCCTACCTACAGAATTCAAGATTCTCATTTCAATCAGCCCACGAAGCATGGGCTGACTTCAAAACTGAGGCCCTTCCCAGGTTACCCGATCATCAGTCCCACCGTGGCTCTGGCTGTGCGGATGTGCTGGCATGCAGCAGAAAGACTGGTGCGGTTGCGGTGAAGGACGCGTGTGGACACCCCTTGAGCTCAGTGTGGCGATCACTCGGCCAACAGAAGTGGGCGTTATCACTTCATTCTTCAATGAGGGTTTATTTTCCCAAGTAACTTCAGGTAAAGTGTTACTGAAATGAGGGTGATATTTTACAGGCGAGACGCTCATCCCACCTGCATGCCCCGTGTGTTCCTCCCAGCTCTGCCCACAGGGGACACGGCCAGCCCCGTCTTGTTTTCTGGGTCACCCAGGATTCAGGGTGCTCCTCCATTACCCCTCCTTGCACCAACAGATGGCGACAGCCCTGATGCTGCCACTTAAAGTGTGAACCCCATAGTAAGGGGTGTGGGAGGTGCCTGTCACTCAGAAATTTTCAATTCGCTGCTGTGGTTTTTGCCTCTAACCAGATTTTTGAAATAAAAATCAGGAAGTCTGGGGGCAGCAGACATCCACCTCAGACATCCGAGCCCTCTGTGGCTCCTTCAAGCAGGGCCTGGAGACGATAGGGGCACCCAAGCTACACGGCTCTGCCCCACTTTCCATCAATAGCTGCTTTCTCTGCTCCTGGGCTGTGAATGAGAATGCCAAGTGAGAAACCCACACCCCCAGGAGGCTTGCCCTGGACTGCCCCCTAGTTCCAGTCACTTAGGTCCCGAGACAACCTGGTGACGGCACCTGGTGTCCTGTCCTGGTGCCTGTGGCCGTGTCTAGTTTCCATTGTGTGCAGACCCAGAAACCACTGAATCAAAACTTGTCGGAAAAGCCTAGTCCTCTTGCCTGGGCTTGGTGTGTTTGTCTGTCTGCTCCTGGCCATCTGCACCAGTCTATCTATGCCAGTCCAGCTTTCCACTCACAGGCTGCGGGGCATTTTGGATTCTTGACTCTCTTGCTGGGAAGGATGAGGATGTTTCGAAGGGGTGAAGGTTCCGTTGGCCCAAGAGCCACGTTGTTCCCAATTCCTAAGGCACTGGTATTCTTCTAGATTTAGAAAGATTCCAAAGTCCTAGGAAGAAGCTTCATTCAGCACCTGTCTAGCTCTCCTGAAGCAATTTCCCTGAGCCCTTATCCCACCAAAATCAGCACAGGAAGTCCAGTGGTGATGCACGGCCCCAGCAGTGCGGTACAAGAGGGATGAATGCTCAGGAGTCTGGTGTCAGGTGTGAGTCTCTGCTGCTGGACCCATTGTCTCCTGCTTTCCTGTGCCTGGGAGGAGCACCACTTCTCCCCTCGTACCCCAATTCTTGTCCTCCTGAAGCCCAGGGACACACACCCTCAGCACACCAGAGACGTGGCTGATGCCCAGCTGCATCCAGACACTCAATAGGAGCTACAGGGCCACGTAGTGGTGCAGGCTGCTCTCAGACAGACCCCAACTAGCCAAAGTCCCCTTCCCAAGCCAAGGCACATCCTACTCAAGCTTGGGTGCCCCTTGGCTGGCTCAATCCCTCCTTGCTGACACACGTCCACTATGTCCCTGTCCAGGGCAACCCTGGGCCTCCAGGGACTAACAATCCAGGGAATGAGGAAGATCCAGCATGAGGGTGGCAGGTGGGAGCAGAGTGTGAGCCCCCAGTAGCGCCCAGGGTGCAGGTCAGCTTCCTGGCAGAAGGGACTTCTGAGCAGGGTTGGGGGTGAGCAGGTCTCCCTGGGTGGGCAGATGGGGAGGGAACATGCAAGACTCCCCACGTGAACCTCCAGGCCTGACAGCTCCCCGCACTCCTAAGACAGCCAGGAAGGTACAGGCTCAATGGAGGCCTCAGGGAGGATGCCATGGAACCCCCAGCAGCAGGACAGGGTGCAGTCAGGGTGGGCCTAGGATGGGTGAGTTTGATGGCCATGAGCAGAGGAGCCCAGTGGGGCATCTGTGAGGCCAGGGTCCCAGGAGGAAGCAAAGGCCCTGACATCAAGCATCAAGCAGGCTTGTCCAGTGGGCCCAGGAGCTGCCCAGATGGGCACATGTGGATGTCTGCAGGACTGGCGCCCTCCCCAGTAGACTGCAATGGGCAGGGGCTGGAGTTGGCCTCACAGTTGGCTGAGCATTCACAATGAGCCCATTATGCTTGACTCCCACAGCCCAAGAGGTGAAAGTTGCACATTCCAGCCTCTGCCCACGCGCACCCTGAGCGGATCGTGGCGGAAAGAGGAGTGGATGGGAACTGTACCCTGCACATGGGTCTCCCCACACGGGCCCACACACACACGCATGCATGCACATGTACAGACCTGCATGGGAGTTGTGCCCTGCTCCTTTGTCTCAGTGCACACATGCACCACACATGTACATGCACACACAGGCAAACACTCAGGAGCTACATCCTGCACCGCAGTCCCCTAGGTGCACACATGTACACACACACTTAACCCCTTTGCCTGAGAACCCACCCTGGTCTCCACCTCCGACTTCTGCACTGTGGTTTTCACCTAAATCTGCTCTCAGCCCCCACCCTACTGCCAGAGAAGCCATCAGTGAATTTCAGCAATGCGTGGACTTGCAGAGAGGGGTCATGAGAACGACTCTAATTTAGAACTTGCTTGTTTCAGATTCCGAAATGTGAGCATGCCATGGACAAGTGTAAAAGGCAGTTCTTCACATTCACCGAATCAGTTACTCGATACTGTTTGCAGATGCTTCTGTCAAATTAACAACAAAAAACTTTGAAATAAATAAATATGCACGTATTCAAAACCGTCCTGTATTTAGGCCTAAGGTAACTTCATAAAATCCTAACAGCAAAAGTTTTATCTGAGGACTGGAGCCTTCTTCCAAAAATTGAGGGGTGAACTGAAGTCGTGGGGCAGCTGTGCTCTATCTTCCTCAAGTAACTGAGAACAACTAAGAACAGAATCACAATTTGCTGGTCACACAGTTTGTTCACATTCAAAACAAAGATCCTCAGAAATTTTATAGTGGTCGAATGGCAAATAGTAAGAGGCCGTCTTCCCTGAACTGTGGTGTGCTTTCCAGCCCCTCCCCTTTTTCATATGAACAACAGCGCACCTGTGTGATAACAAATTACCGAACTGGACTTTCAATACCTACTTGTCAACGAGCAACTGGAGATGTTGCTGAGGCTGCCAGCCTTGGAGAGGAACCAGGCTCCAGTGAGAGATGGGGTGACTAGAAATCTCAGCTCACAGGCAACCCGGTCGGGATCCCTCCCACTGTGGGAGCTTTTCTGTCCTCTCAATAAATCCTGCTTTAAAAAAAAAATCTCAACTCACTTTCTTTCCACTAACTAAATACCTTGTGCATGTCAAGACAGACAGCAACTTCGTAAAATCAGTTGTTTCCAGGGAAGCCCTAACCCTAGTAGTTGCCCACGATTTGAGTCCTCAGAGCTCCTGAATCATGAAACCAGAGTGGGGTCTGATTGGAGAGAAAATCCTGCCAGCCTGCAGGAACGCAACCGCAGGAAGCCCTGCCACCTGCTCAGTCCTCAGGTTGGGGTGACCCCTGACAATTCCAGAGGACATGTGGTTGTCTGTCATACACACAGACAGTGCATTTTGGCACTGCTTTGTATGTACTGCCAGGGAGGGAGGAGGTTGGAGACTGAAGAGGCTTTGCTGCAGCTGCCTGTCAGTGGTGAGTCTCCCTGGTCAGGTGGTGGGGGGCAGAATCTGTACTAGGACATCAGTGTGACATGCTCTGTCCTTGGCTGGGGGGTGGAGGTGAGGGAAGGGTGGGGGTGAGGGAGGGTTGGAGGTGCGGGAGGGCAGAGGTGAGGTGATCTATTTACAGTTTTCATTTAACCCTCTGTTGTAAATTACAGCGGGATACTTGAAACATACCACTGAAGGTAACTCAGCGTATCTGAAGTAAGAACTGGCATAGTTAGTGTACTTCACACTAGTAAATTATCTGACTTCTGTAGTCTTAGGTCCAGTGTTTAAACTTTAGGCAGCATGACCGTGTTTGCTGAATTTGAAAGGATCTGTCTACAAGGAAAACTATGGAAGACTGATGGAAGAAATTAAAGGGGACATACATACAAAATGAAGATATCCCATGCTAACAGATTGTAAGAATTAATATTGCTAAAATGTCCATACTACCCAAAGTGATCTACAGATTTAAAGCAATCCTTTTCAAAATATCAATGACAGTCTTCAAAGAAATAGAAAAAAGAATCCTAAAATCTGTACAGAACTACAAAAGACATCGAATAGCTAAAGCAATCCTAGGCAAAAAGAACAAAGCTGGAGGCATCACACTACCTGATTTCAAGTTTTACTACAAAGCTATAGTAACCAAGCAGCACAACACTGGCATTTAAAAACACACATCGACCAATGGAACAGAATCGAGAGGCCAGAAATAAACTCATGCCTTTACAGCCAACTCATTTTCAACAAAGGCGCCAAGAACATATACTGGGAAAGGGACAGTCTCTTTCATAAATGGTGCTGGGAAAACTGGATAGCCATACACAAATAATTAAACTAGTTTCTTATCTTTCACCACACATAAACATACACTCAAAAGGGATTAGAGTTAAACTTAAGGCCTGAAACTATGAAAATACTAGAAGAATATATTGGAGAAATGCTACAAGACATTGGTCTGGGAAAATATTTTTTGAGTAAAACCTTAAAAGCAGAGGCAGCAAAGTAAAAATCGACAAATAGGATGGCACCAGGCTAAAGTGCTTCTGTAAGCAAAGGAAGCAATCAACAGAGTGAAGAGACAATCTACAGTGTGGGCAGAATTATTTGCAAACTATCCATGGACAAGGTATTAATAACCAGCGTATGTAAGGAACTCTCAACTCAACAGCAGAATAACAAATAATCTAATTAAAATATGGGCAAAAGACCTGAATAGACACTTCTCAAAAAAAGACATACAAATGGCCAACAGGTATACGAAAAAAATGCTCAGCATCACTAATCACCAGGGAAATGCAAATCAAAGCCACAATGAGAGCTCTCACCCCAGTTAGAATGGCTAGTATCACAGAGACAAAAATATAACAAATGCTGATGAGGAGATGGAGAAGAGGAGACACTCATACACTGCTGTTGGGAACGTAGAGTAGAACAGCCATCATGGAAAACAGTACGGCAGAACACCAAAAACAGAACTACTATATGGTTCAGTAACCCCACTCCTGGGTACTTATCCAAAAGAAAGGAAACAGCATATCAAAGGGATACCTGCAACCCCATATTTATTGCAGCGCTATTCACAATGGCCAAGATATGGAATCAACCTAAGTGTCCATCCATGGATGAATGGATAAAGACAATGTATATGTACACAGTGGAATATTATTAAGCCATAAAAAGAATGAAATCTTGTCACTTGCAGCAACGTGGGTGGAACTGGAGGTCACCATGTTAAATAAGATAAGCCAGGCTCAGAAAGACAAAGATCACATGTTCTCATATGTCGGAGCTAAAAAAGCAGATTTCGTGGAAGAAGAGAGTGGAATGATAGTCCCCAGAGGCTGGGAAGAGTTGTGGAGGGAGAGACGAAAGGAAGTTGGTTAATGGCACACACATGTAGTCAGACAAAGGAGTAAGTTCTTATATTGGATAGCACGGAAGAGAAATTACAGTGAACAATAACTTATTGTCAATTTCTAGCTAGAAGAGAAGAATTACAATGTTCCCAACACAAAAATAAATATTTGAAGTGATGACTATCTTAGTTACCCTGATTTGATCCTATATATTGTATACATGTACAAAAATTTCACATATACACCCCAGATATGTGCAACTATGATACACCAATTTAAAAAAGAATATAAATGGATCTGGCAGGGAGTCTGCAAAAAAAGAAAAAAAGGGGGGGGCAGTGAATCCACACTTGAGGGTGGGATAACATATACAGGTGTGTGTACACAAGCACGTCTCAATGATGCAAAGATAATGCCAGTGCATGCAGAGAAAATCGGAGAAAAGCTGTGTGGGTTTCCAAATTACACTCGGGTTCTCTGGTCATTGCTAGGCTGAAGCCTCTCTTCTCCCAGGGTGGGGGTCGATGTTCTCCCTCCTCAACTGCTTACTGTTTGAATCCAATGAGCAAACATGTGAATCTTGAGAAATGCGCCATCCCATGAGCAAAGATGGGAAAGAAAAAATGAGAAAAAAGCTCCCAGGGAAAACCCACTCAAGCAGTGCTTAGGCTCAGAGGATGCGCTGCTGGGAATGACACGATTTGACACTACACCTGGTGAACAGTGTCCATCCCCATCCCACGCACCCACTGTAAATTCACATGGGTAAAGACAGATGACCTTGTGGGTGTCCCCTGGTAAGGCACCCATTCTTGTTCTATACCTTCCAGGATAGGGTCCAGCGAGGGGACAGGGCTGCAATTCTGCAATGGGAGGGTGCAAACTTCCTGATGCTTCACCAGGAAATGCAGCCCAGAACTGCTAGCATGACTCACAAAGCCTTTACCAGATCTGTCCATAATAACCCTCTCCCTTCTAAGACCCAATAGATTTGACAGATCCAGTACCAGCTACAGCAGAAAAAGTCACATGTCACATTAACATCAGCCCAAGCAGGGCCCAAAGGCCGTGAGCATCCCAAGCCAAGAGTGAAGTGCATGGTGTCTTTGTATACTTCCTGTGGACAGGGGACGAGAGGGCAGTGTGTCCTGCGCAGAGCTCAGGGGTCTAACCCATAGCAGACAAGCTCCTTCCTGAGGACCTGGGCCCAGGGAAGAGCTTGCAGGGCCCTGGGGTGGGAGAGGACACAACAGGAGGGGTGAGCACTGCTGCTCCCCCTGTGTCACCTGCCCAAGATTTCCCAAAGCCACAGGTATTTTGTTGTTGTTGTTTTTTGAGTTGGAGTCTCATTCTGTCACCCAGCCTGGAGCACAGTGGTGCACTCACGGCCACCACAGCCTTGACCTGCTGGGCTCAGGCGATCCTTCTGCCTCAGCCTTCCAAGTAGCCGGAACTACAGACATGCACTACCACGCCTGGCCATTTTTTATTTTATTGTAGAGATGAGGTCTTGCCAAGTTGCCGGGCTGGTCTTGAACCTGTGAGCTCAGGCAATCCACACACCTCGGCCTCCCAAAGTACTGGGACGGCAGGCTGAGCCACTGAGCCTGGCCCACAGATGGTTTTGAATCAGCTAAGCGTAATTTTTCACGATGGGATGGAAGGAACAAAATACTAACTGATGTGAAAACACGGAAGACAGAAGCATAAAGGGTCAATTGGAATCAAATCTATGCTTTTTGCAGCACTAAAGTTGGCTGGTGAAAGCAACTATGAAGTTGGCACTTTCAAATGTGTCTGCTTAAGCTTCGCTGAAGGTGCTGGTTCAACAGGACTCAGTGCTGTGCTCCCTCCACTCTTCATGGTGAGAGCAGAAAGACCTCAAGAAGCAAAGCTTGGCCCAGGGTGCTTTTTTGCCATGCGTTGGTCAGACAGACACCTGGCATTCTGGAATTGCTAAATATTTTCCACAGTGAATTTCAAAGTGCATTTACAGAGTACCTACTGTGTGCTAAGTGCTGTGAAGAATACAGAGGTGAATTTCCTGGGCCGACAGCACATTAGGGGGTGTAACACAGAAAGTGAAGAACCGTACTGCTAGGAGCAGAATAATAGTTCAGGAGAGAAGCAAGCCCCTCTTTGGTGCTTAATTAGACACATAACAGTAACAACATGACAGAAACTGACGTGTGCTCTAGTATGTGTCAGGCACCACTTAAGCGTTTTACATGGATTAACCTCACAACAGTCCTTCTCCTAAGAACTTGTTTTAGTTACCTAAATTTTGAAGTCTTATGAATTAGTCTTACTGACTTTTGCAGACTTGTAGTAATTTTATATTTTTGACACAAACTTATTTCTTGAAGAAGTCACTTCCTATTTCAAAACTTACATTCTTACGATTATGTATTCTTATCATATATAATGAGGTTAAGAGCAGAGCCATAAAATTAGTTCGAAATTCTCAACAGAATACTAGCAAACCAAATCTAACAGCATATTAAAAGGATTATTCACCATGACCAACTGGTAATTATTTCAGGAATGCAAGGGTGCTTCAACATAAGAAAACCAATCAATGTAACATACCACATTAATAGAACAGAGGGGGAAAAACACTGAACATCTCAAGTGATACAGAGTAGGCATTTGACAAACTCTAACTCCCTTTCATGATAATAATAATTTTAAAAACCCAGAAAACTAAGAACAGAAAGAAACTTCCTCAACATGATAAAAAAGTATCTATGGAAAACCCACAGATATCATCATACTCAAAGACTGAAAGTTTTTTCCCAAAATAAGAATGCCTACTTTCTGCACCTCAATTCAACATTGTCCTGAAAGTTCTAGCCAGAGTAATAAAGCAAGAAAAAGAAATAAAAGTCATCCAAATTGGAAAGGAAGAAGTAAAACTATTTCTACTTACAGAATCCTATACACAGAACATCCTAAACAGTCGACATAATCCTATATACAGAAACTTCCAAAATATCCATTAAAAGTTACTAAGCTAATAAATAAATTCTGCCAAGTTGCAGGGTACAAGGTCAACACACTAAAATCAGCTGAGTTTCTATATACCAGCAGTGAACAATATGAAAAAGAAATGAAGAAAAAATTCCTTTTACAATAGCATAAAAAAGAATTAAATACCTAGGGATAAATCTAAACAAAGAGGTGAAAGATTTACATGCTGATTGCCACATTGCTTAAAATAATTAAAGAAGACACACATAAATAGAAAAACATACCTTGCTCATGGATTGGGATATGTAACATATTAAAATGCCCATAGTACCTAAAGTGGTCTATACAATGATTCAGTGCCGATTCAATACAATTCCTATCAAAACTGCAATGGTCTTTTCTGCAGAAATAGAAAACTGATCTCAAATTTACATAGTATTATAAGGAACTCCGAATAGCAAATACAATCTTAGAAAACAAAAAAGAAGATGAACAAAGTTGTAAGACGCATACTTCCCGATTTCACAACATACTACAAAGCTACAATAATTAAACAATGTGGTATTGGCATAATAGAATTCTGGAGTTCAGAAACCAACTCACACAACTATGGTCAATGATTTTCAACCAGGGTTCTATGACCATTCAATAGAGACAGAATAATTTCTTCAACAAATGGGACTGAGGCAATGACATAGCCACATATAAAAGAATAAAGTTAGTCCTCTACCCCACATCATATACAAAATTTATTTAAAAATGAATCAGCAATCTAAACAGAAGAGCTAAACCCATAAAATTCTTAGAAGAAAACAGTAAATCCTCATGATTTTGCAGGTGGCAATGGATTCTTACATGTGACACCAAAGCACAATCAATAAAAGGGAAAACAGATAAATTAGACTTCATCAAAATTAAAAACTTTTATGCATCAAAAGGCATTATCGAGAAAGGGGAAGACAACTAAAAAATGGAGAAAACATTTGTGAACCATATATTTCATAGAGTATAATATCCAGAATTTATGAAGAACTTTTACAACTCAACAAAAAATGACAACCATTTAAAAATGTGCAGGGCAGGGCTTGGTGGCTCAGCCTGTAATCCCAGCACTTTGGGAGGCCAAGGTGAATGGACTGCCTGAGCCCGCGGGATTGAGATCAGCCTGGACAACTTGGAGAGACCTCATCTCTACAAAAAATCAGAAAAGTAGCCAGGTGTGGTAGCATGCGCCTATAGTTCTGGTTACTTGGAAGGCTGAGGCAGAAGTGTCGCCTGAGCCCAGCAGGCCGATGCTGGGGTGGCCATGAGCATGCCATGGCACTCCAGCCTGGGCGACAGAGCGAGACTCCAACTCAAAAAATAAAATAAATAAAAATGTGCAAAGGATGCGATGAGACATTTTTCCAAAGAAATGAACAAATGGCCAACAAGCACATGAAAAAATGCTTAGCCTTTTAAGTCATTAAGGAAATAAAAATCAAAACTATAATAAGATGACACTTCATACCTACTGGGATGACTATAATAATAATGGAGAAATGGAAAATAATAAGTGTTGATAAGGAGGTGGAGAAATCTGGACACTTGTACATTACTGTTGGGGATATGAATGGTACAGCTACTGTGGAAAACAGCTTTGTGGTTTGCCAAAAAGCAAAACGGAATTATGATATGACCCTGAAATTCTACTCTGAGGTGTCTACTCAAGAGAAATGAAAATACATACACACACAAAAGACTTTTAAACACATGTTCATAGCAACACTATCCACAAAAGCAAAAAAATGGAAACAGCCAAGATGTCCACTGACAGATGAATGAACAAACTGGTCTATCCATACAACGAAATTTTATTCAGCCACGAAAAGAAATGAAGTACAGACACATGCTGCAACACAGATGACATTCAAAAACAATATGCTAAGTGAAAGAAACCAAATGCAAAAGGTCACAAATATGATTCTACTTACGTGAAATACCTAGATTAGATAAATCCACAGAGACAGAATGCAGATTAAAGTTGCCACGGATGGAGAAAGGTGGAATGAGGACAAACTGCTTAATAGGTAAGAGGTTAAACAAAAAAATAGGTACGGAGTTTCTCTTTGGA
This sequence comes from Carlito syrichta, assembly GCF_000164805.1. Taxonomy (NCBI): domain Eukaryota; kingdom Metazoa; phylum Chordata; class Mammalia; order Primates; family Tarsiidae; genus Carlito; species Carlito syrichta. Next base: position 148,698 of record NW_007259552.1, on the reverse strand, counting down.
ATGAAATTATGGATATAGTCTGGAACTAGATAGAGGTGGTACTAAACACCACTGAAATGTTTGATTTCAAGTGGTTAATTTTATGTTATGTGAGCTACACCTCAAGAAATTATTTTTTTAATCTCTGGAAATTGTGCAAATACTTGTTTCTCATTTATTGCTATTGTTATTCTCCTTGCATTAATCTTAATACCTGATGTCCTACCCTAGATGTAATCTTTCCCCAACTACCTCTGTAAATGCTGTACTTTGAGGGGGAGGCTATCTTTGTCCTGTAGGCATCACTAGTCACCACGATTCTCAGTAGCAGAAGTTAGAGTCTCTGGACACATGAATACGAGTTTAAAAACCAAGTGCTTTACCCAACAAGTGGCCCTCTAGGCTGACTAAATGCTTGTTTTAATTAAGTGTTTAATCTTTCTAAATAATCTACAGGGAGAGCTCTGGAGCCTTTGAATAAAATGCAAGTTCATGGCTAAATGGTTTGGGCACCTCTAGAAAACATTTATTTTTTAAAAATTACATGATAAGCCAGGCTCGGTGGCTCAGCCTGTAATCCCGCGCCTTTGGGAGGCTGAGGTGAGTGGACTGCCTGAGCCCACGGGTTCGAGACCCGCCTGGGCAGCGAGACCTCATCTCTACAATAAACCAAAAAATCAGCCAGGTGTGGTAGCGCATGTCTGTAATCCGGCTACTTGGAAGGCTGAGGCGGAAGGATCGCTGGAGCCCAGCAGGTCGAGACTGCGGTGGCCAGAAGCGGCCACTGCACTCCAGTCTGGGTGACAGAGTGAGACTCCAACTCAAAAAAAAAAAATTACATGATTATGTTGTTAAAGTACTTATTATAGTTCTAAAACATATTATGGTTCTAATGCCTCTTCCCTGGTGATATCTTTGCATACCAATATACCTTGAATATAACTTCATTGAATATTTCTCCATAAGAAATTTGACAAAAAATTACAACTCAATCATTTTTCTTTTATTGCCAAAAATCTTTCTCCCTCTTATCCCAGAATAATAGCTGACTCTTATTAAGGGATTACTGGGTGCCAACCCCTCTTCTAAGCACATTGCACTGATATTATCAGCCAACACTAATAACAGTGAGGGTGAGAGCGAGAAATCTGCCCTCCCACTCACTGGAGAAGCCAAAACTTAACCCAGGTCAGTTTGGTTTCACAGCCTGCATCCCCAGATACCATGACAATGGCCTCCATGACAAACTGTCATATGTCTCATCCTACTAAGAGTTAAAACTCAAAGCTCTTTTTTTTTTTTTTTTTGAGTTGGAGTCTCACTCTGTCGCCTAGACTGGAGTGCAATGGCCGCTCCCAGCCACCGCAGCCTCGACCTGCTAGGTTCCGGCGATCCTTCCGCCTCAGCCTTCCGAGTAGCCGGAATTACAGGCTCGCGCTACCACGCCCAGCTGATTTTTTTGATTTATTGTAGAGATGAGGTCTCGCTGCCCAGGCGGGTCTCGAACCCATGGGCTCAGGCAATCCACTCACCTCAGCCTCCCAAAGGCGTGGGATTACGGGCTGAGCCACTGAGCCTGGCAGCTCAAAACTCTTAAAAGCTCATTCCAGCTCCTTCATGATCCAGGTAGAGAAGTGTGTCACTTACTTATCAGCAGGCAGCTGCTTCATGAAAAGGATTTCTAACAACTACACACTTCCACTTGTCCCTGAGGAAGTGGACCCATTGCCATCACTAAACACCGAAGGCGTGGGTCGTCTCTTCTACTTGACAGAGAGAGTGGGCCATCCCCTCCAATGGACACTGAAGGAGTGGGTCATCCCTCCACCGGACACCGTACGGTGGGCCATCACCTCCACCAGACACTCTATGGTGGGGCATCAGCCCCACTGGAGACTGAGGTGTGGGTTACCCGCCTCCACTAGACACACAGGATTGTCATTCTCCTTCCCCTCTACACATTTAAATCACGTTAGGTGTTTTTTTATCTTCTGCTCTGTGTAATGTCTTCTCCAGCCAAAGCAAACCTAAGCATTCCCTCACCCAGTCTTGTCTTGTTCAGTCTTCCTCTGTAATCATCTGGGACCTGCTTCAAGTACATTATACTTAGGCAAGTAACCTGGTGGCTGCCTCAGAGGCTGTTATTTGTATTCTCGGAAGTCTCAGGAGTAATGTTAGCCCAGGTCAGGCTGGAAGCTCTCAAGAAGTGTCTCACAGGGCAGCTTCCGCCTGTGTGCACAGCCACAGAAGGCTAGCTTGTCTTTCAATGGCACTGGGCAGGGGAGGGAAGGTGAGATTTACCAGAGAGCAACACAGATGTTTGGTGAGCCCCAGAGAAGCAGAGGAATGCGATAAAGTCGGTGCTGCCTGAAGAGATGGCATTCACCAAGAGACAGGCATATGAAGTCAGCTCAGACCCTCATATGGAGACCCTCCTGGGAGAAACCAGCAGGAAAGAAGCTGAAGGAGGTTGTGGGGAAAAGATGCAAGCAGGGTACCCAGGAAGCCCCACAGGCGAGGTCTCCTGGGGCTAGGGTCCCAGGGGCAGGGTTTGGGCAGCTTTGACCTCTCCAGGGAGGGGTGCATACTTGCTATCCGGCTACCAAAGTGATTCGAATGCAGAGCTTCACGTTAACTCATATCCAGGCTGTTGTTGACCTCGCAAACATAGTTTTCAGCTTTATGTAAAAGAAAGGCACCACAGAATCTCTCTTTTGTACAATCTGATTTTTCTGTTGAGGAAAATTCTGCAAGGTCACACAAATGTCTGAAAGTATTAGAGAGCTTCGTCTTTGAGAATTTGGGCCCAGGTGTGAACTGAGTCCTGGAAGAGAGTCTCGCATAACATGGTCCAGGCAGCATTCCACTTAGGAACATGCAGCTAAATGATGGTGACGTAAGTCACGTGTAGGACTAGGCTTCTTTTTAAAGAGCATCTACACATCTGTTTTAAAATTTGGCCTATGGAGTCCTGAGAGGTAGGTGGTCCACACATCATTCCCGTCAATGATGAATAAACCAAAGCTCCGTGAGCCTGAGCTATTGTCCGAAAGGCCAGCGCCTAATTGAGGGTAGATGCGCAGGTTTCCAAGATCCCAGGTCTGTTCCCTGGGTATGAGGCTGGGATTAGAGCTATTTCCCACTCTGAGGGCACCTGCCCTTTTTGGCTCCTTGTAGGGTAACTGGAGACTGTGGGGTGTTTTCTGCTTACAGGACTCCAGATTCCCAGGGGCCTGGGATCAGTGCCTCCAGAAGGGAACCCACCACCTCTCAATGCCCCTCTGTCCCTGCCATCCCCTTGCCCCAGCCTACCCCATTCCCCTTCACGCCTCTCAGAAGTATGACGGGCTTTCAGGGCAAAGACTCACTTTTCAACAGTGTGGTAGAGGAAGGCTCCTCAGCACACATCAGCACCCGGGGTCTCGGCTGGGCCTGTCAACCTCAGCCCATGCACAGGGAACACCTGTCCTGCCAGGTGTGGAGGGACGCAGGTGAGAACAGTCACTGCCCAGTGCACGGAAGCGCAAACCTTCTTCGAACGAGAGGGCAGATACTGAGCAGAGGCACCAACACTCCAGGGCTCTGCATGGGGAGAAGGAAAGCCAGGGCTGCTGTCCAATCCCAGCCTGCTGCTTTGTGGCCAGGAGATTCTAGGCAAGTGTCAAAGCCTCGATTCCCACCATCTGCAGAATGGGTGGCCCCACCTTGGAGGTCTATTGTGAAGGTTAGTAGGCTTTAAATAACTTGGATTTTTGTTCAGACACAAAAAGACATATTCATTCTGTTTGGAAGGAGGGAGGCAGCAGCATCTGAGCTGGGCTGTAATGGTTTCCCGCAAAAACACTGAGACCTGGGAATCTGGATCCATGTTAGTTGGATGACACAACCTGTGAACACATGTCTCAGAGAGCCTTAGGGCAAATTATTTCCTCAGTCCAGCATTTTTGGGATGTTTTACACAGAATAAAGTACTCACGTGAGACCACAAGCAGGCTCACAAACTAACCAGTGTCACAAACACAGACATCCAGTAACACTGCAATTTCGGACTAGACCCAAACGTCAGAGAGGCGAGGAGAAGTCTCCCGCTGACAGCACGTTACTTGACACCCCAGTCTCCCGTCCCTTCTCCAAGTCAGAGGTCTGGGCTGCAACTCACCCAAAATGGGTTCTGTGCGTGCCCACTCCAGGCCACACCTGCATTTGAAAACTGGGTGCCACGCAGTGAAACCAAGGCACGGTATTACTCAAAAGCCGTAGAAGGGTCACTGTCTCGGTGGGGAACACCCAGCGCTGCCAACCAGTCCAGGGACAAGACCACATCCAGAGTGGAAATGCAAGCATCTCACAGAATCGGAAATGTTCTCTCACAGTGACCTCTAAAGTTCCTCCTGACCAAGAGATCTGGAATTCTGGCAAATTCCTGACAGGTTCAGGGATCAAAAGCCTAAACTCACTTCTGCGCACTTTACAGGAAGAGCTGCACGAGCTATCTTTATGAAGCTGAGGTGCCCATCCTCCAAGGTGCCATGACGCAGGACCCACCGACTGCCCAAGGCTCGGCGAAGCCATTAATTATGCACAGTTTCAACGCCATTTAACTTAATTTTTTAATTATATGTTTAATTCCGAATTAGACACCTTGGAAGTGCCAACTAAATTTTTTAAGCAAAACTGCTCTCGGGTAACCGGAGTAGAACAATTCCTATGCCCCCACAGACGAAGCAGTTTCTCACGAAAAAGGGAACGACGAACCCAATACACAGCTTGCAACTCCCATGAAAACATGAAAAACAGCGTCTATCGCCCTTTCCAAATCTGAACTGCCTTGTTTTACTAGGAAACGTGCGCGATTTAAAACAACTGACACTCCAACATAAAAGTCAATCCTGGTGGCGTTTTAAGTAAAAACGTTCTTTGTCGTCTTTCGTGCACTGTATTTCACTGGTTTGTCCCACCGGTTTTAAGCTACCGGCAACAATTTCACGTCTTTCTGTTCCACGCGCCCCTCCCCGGCTCCCTCCGGACGCTGAGAATGCACGTCCGTCGTTCTCATCCATATTCATGAGGCTCCCGGGGAAAGTTTGCTAAACCGCTCGAAATGCCTGAAAAAGTCAAAGCCCAGCCGCGCTCCTGCAGCA
>NW_007259552.1:116258-142964 GCF_000164805.1 Carlito syrichta | reverse complement strand
TTCCGGAGGTGTAGACGGACGGGCACTGATGTCCGCCTGTGTGGACGGGCTAGCCCCTGACTCCCCCAGGTGCAGACGGGCAGCCCTGAGTTCCCAGGTACAAACAGACCGGCCTCCGATTTCCCCCGGTGTGGACGGCCCTTTCTTCCAGTCCAAGCAAGCGCGCGTCCCCGTGGGCCCCTCTCTGCGGATGAAACAGGAATTCCGGCTCCTCTCTGGGCCTTGTCTGGAGAAGGAGGGGCCCAGATTCCCTCGCACTCCCCTTCAGTGTGCCTGGGGATTCAAGCCCCAGAAAGGTTTCCCTGAATACGCAACTCTAATGCCTTGGTGTATGGAGAACCTCCAAAACGAAGTTCCCCTCCCTCTCCAGGGAAGAGTGGCTTCCCTTGCCTCATGGGTTTAGTCAGGTGACTTGTAGGGCTCCTGTTCCCAGCACCTGCTTCCTTCTGGGAACTCAGCCAGGGGTGGTCTCATGGGGACTCTGCCTTGTCCAGGAGGGTCTGACCAGGAACAACTTCACCACACACGTCCAGGAGGGTCTCATGGGAACCCCGCCTCATTCAGGAGGGTCCCAAGGGAATTTCGACCCATCCGGGATGTTCTCACAGGGATCTGCCCAGTGCAGTAGGATCTCACAGGAAGCTGTCCCATCCAGGATTATCTCATGGAGACCCCTGCCCAACCAGGAGGGTCTCACATGGACCCCACCCCTGTTAGAAACCTGCCCCTGACTTGTCTCTTAACCCTGTTCCCATGCCCTAATTAGGAACAGGGCCCTGGGGCCATCTCAAGCACTGTGGGATAAGATTCCATTTTTTGGTCACAGGGTACAGAGTGAATGAAGGTAAGGGTGACAGGGATGTACTTCCCTCTCCTATGCAGCACCCAGCCTTCCTTGAATTCCTGTCTAAACCGTGTCCACTGGCTGGCTCCAACTCGCTCACCTGCTCGACTCTATTTAAATGCCACTAAATTGTACTTAGCACATAGCTAAAATGGTAATCATTGCATGTAATCACAAAAATAGTGAAGTACAGGAACCCATCAAATCATGAATTCTAGTTGATCATAAAAATACTGTGCTATTTTTTGGCAGAAACCCAAAACGCAAAACAAAAACAGAGCGGATGGGCCAACAGAGGTGCTCCTCAAAAAGGAGCAGCCAGTGAGGTGGGAAGAAAACCAAGTATGATGTGCTATAAAAGGGGCGAGTGATACATCTTGGCCAAACGCTATCGGTCTGTCGAGATGGGGACTGAGAACTTGCCATTCAATTTGGCGACGGAGAAACCACTGGTGACCTTGAGCGCAGCAGCCACAGAGTGCTGGGGACAACAGCCAAATGTAGGGGAGCAGAGCAGATCAGAAAGGGGGGAGAGGGCTGGGGAAAGGGGCAAAGGGAAAGGGTGAGGAGAAAGGGGGGAGGAGAAAGGGGGAAGGAGAGGGCGTAGGAGAGACACAGACAGGAAGACACTGATCTTCTGCAAAGGAGTGAAACGGCATCCTGGAGAAGGAAATGGGGTATCCAGTAAGGGCATCTTTCGTGAACTTTCAGAGCAGAAAGCCTCTTTCACCTACACTGAGGAACTATCAGTTACATTTTCCCTCAAGGTGTTTATCTGCATAAGCGTTCTCTATTGGTTCCCGCAGAAGACTGCACCCCTTCCTCAATTTACTTAATGTGGGTTACTATTGCAGTTTGAAAGTTAAGCTGCTAATAAATACTGGAGAGTGTATTTTTTATCAGAGGATCCCAGAAAGAGAAACAAATTTCTAAAACAAATAATCCCCCCAGCTGTGAATAAAGTTGCAAACACCTGCTTAGTGAGGAAGACAGTATCACTCCTTCAGAGCACACGATTTTGAATAGTTAAGTAAATTACATCAGTAAAGGGTCTTGGACCCTTGATTAAGTGTGATTTGAACTCTCATTTTATTATTTGATGTGGACAATGTCTTCATCTTTGGACATTGTTCTCTGACAAGACAGCATCTAGGTTAATGAGGAGGAGAATGCTCCCTTTGGCATTCGCCAAGCAAGGACTCCAAACACACTCCATCTCTAGATTCGTGCGTGTGGTCAGAACTCCACAAAGTGGGATCATCAGGATTAGAGCCTCTCAGCACATTCTTGGGAACCCATAAATCACAACTGCATTGGCTTCTTTTAAATATATCATCTGTTCATCCATTCACCACCACTACCACAATTTCTTTTGATTTCCCTTTCTGTTGTATTTTGACATTCCAAGAGTTTGTTCTCAGTCTCGAAAGTTCAGTATGACATTTTCCCTCCTATTTTCTTACAAATATTAATAAGAGTCTTTTTGTATCCTGTCCCCTAAACCTGGGCTACTTTTAAGATTTTCAGTTTGCTTTTCAGCAGTTTCACTGTTGTGCGCCTAAACATGGCGCCTCTTAAGCCAGCTGTGGGTACAAGTTGGCCACAGTCCCAAGCACCACCATTACCACAACTCCCAAGGGTTTTCTGTTGTTTCCTGAAATATGAAGGCGGCTGCTGCTAGCGTGTTAATAGTTCTGACTTTTTGTCGGAACAGGATGGGAACAGGAAAGAAACAGCAAAGGCAGAAGACAACTCAGGGCCCTCTCCTTCCTCATCCCTGCTGGGTCAGACAGCAGCACTGGCTATCCCTCGCTATTCCCTTGAGAGCCACTCCCCCCCTTGCCTCCCATGCTGCTTCCTCCTCCTTGGGCTCGCCTCTCTCTGTGTCTCTGTCTCTCTCTCTTTCTCTCCTCTATTTCTCTCAGTCTCTATCTCTGTCTCTTTCTGTCTATCTCTGTTTCTCTCGTCTGTCCCTGTCTGTCTCTGTCCCTGTCTCTCTCTGTCATTGTCTCTCTGTCTCTGTCCTTGTCTATCTCTCTGTCTCTGCCTCTGCCTATTTGTCTCTCTCTGTCTCTGTCTGTCTGTATGTCTCTCTCTGTCGGTCTCTGTCTCTTTCTCTTAGTTCTGTCCTTGGTCCTTAGGTCTGGCCTGGTCCTCTTACTAGCACTCTCTTTCTGTGTGTGACTATCCTTAGGTCTACGAAGCCCAATTTCCAGCTCTAGCCCAGACCTCCTGAATCCAACGTGTCCATTTCAAGTCACTGATGTCTGACACTATGCTCACTGTGCTCCACGGACTGGTTCTTGCAGCCACTGGCCCGTCACAGGATGCTGTGGCCATCCACAAGAGGCCAGAGCTCAGAGTCCTCTGTGGTCCCCAACCGTCGCCCATATCCCCACGTAGCATCAGCACAGCCTCCAGAGCCACTCTTGAGCATGTCCTCACACTGCACATGTGGCACTTGCCTCGCATGGCCCTCGGCATCCCACGTGGACAACCGCAGCACCCTCAAGGACATCGCAGACATGGTGACCAGAGTCAGCATAAGCCAGTGGAAGGAAAAGAAGTGTTTCAGAACCAACCTGTGTACAAACGGACACAGGGCACAGGAGTGTGGACACTGCAGTGTCCTCAATGCCACTGCACCCATAACCCAGGGACAGTGGCTGGAGCAGGGGTCTGTGTGAGAGGGGACCCACCTGGGACACTGAGGACTTCACCCGCCATTCCCTGTGCCCCGCTTCCCCAGACATCTGCCACACTCAAACCCTCACCTTCAAGGGTTTGCTAACGGCCTCCCCTGACCACCCTATCATGCAAACGACTGTGGGCCACACTTCTGACCCCCTTGTCCTGCTCTCCTTTCTTTCCCATAACACACCTGCAAATTACATATAAACTGGGTCAAGCGGTTAGCTTCGTGTTTAACATATATCTCTCCCACCAGAATGTTAGCCCTGAAATGATGTCTGGCACATAGTGGACACTCAATAAATATTTGTTGAATGAATAAAATGTGATTAGAAAAAAAGTTTCCTGGTTCCAGAAATACCCACCAATGAGCGCAGTGTTTGCAACAGTTGCACATGGTTACTGAGAAACACTGTGCCTTCTAAACAATTTGCATCAGTCTTTTTTTTTTTTTTTGAGTCGGAATCTCACTCTGTCGCCAGAATGGAGTGCAGTGGCCGCTCCCAGCCACCGCAGCCTCGACCTGCTGGGCTCCGGCGATCCTTCTGCCTCAGTCTTCCAAGTAGCTGGAACTACAGGCGTGCGCTATCACGCCCGGCTAATTTTTTGATTTATTGTAGAGATGAGGTCTCGCCAAGTTGCCCAGGCGGGTCTCAAACCCACGGGCTCAGGCAATTCACTCACCTCAGCCTCCCAAGGCTCGGGATTACAGGCTGAGCCACCGAGCCCGGCTGCATCATTCTTAAGAATGATGTGGTGGCTGGACTTGGTGGCTCTGCCTGTCATCCTAGCACTTTGGGATGCCGAGGCGAGTGGATTGCCTGAGCCCATGGGTTCAACACCAGCCCAGCAACTTGGCAAGACCTCATTTCTACAATAAAAAAAAAATTAGTGGAATGTGGTAGCACATGCCTGTAGTTCTGGCTCCTTGGAAGGCCGAGGCGGAAGGATTGCCTGAGCTCAGCAGGTCAAGGCTGCGGTGGCCGTGAGCATGCCACTGCACTCCAGTCTGGGCTACAGAGTGAGACTCCAACTTAAAAAAAAAAAAAAGAATGATGTGCAATGAAACTTCATATTCAGCGAATCCCCTCCAGACACCCCTCACATGCAGTGTCCAGGGGGCTACACAATAAGACTCATCATGTCACCTTGAAGGATGGACGTTGATCCACCACCCTCCACTTGCCACTCACCACTCGCTGTAACCCCACCCTCCTTCAGGCCGAGGTGCCTTCCCACTCTCGAGCTCCTTTCCCACAGCCAGCTCGCTCCTTCCTTCCTTCCTTCCTTCCGTCCTGCCTGCCTGCAGGCCTTCTCTGTGCTGGAAACTGGGAGACAAGACTGGACAGAAACCAGCCTTGCTGAATCTATGTGAATTTTTGCCTCTAGATAAAAGAAATGCAGAGAGCTGCCAGCAGAGGGGAAAGGGGCCTGGGGAATGGAGTGGACACTGCCTGTTCACCTCCCCTCAGGGCGGCCATGTGCTCAGCCTCGCTAGGGAAACTGCAGGCCCAGCACCTCCTATGGCACTGGCAGTGCGTGACATGGAGCTGGACACTGGATAGAGCAGCACTTGAGGCTCAGGGAGACGGCCACAAGGTGAGGAAAGACAAAGCAATTGTGGAGAGAGTCAGGAGGGCTGAGACAGAAGGAGTGGGGCTGGGGTCTGTCTGTAGCCACGTCAGGCCTCAGGGAAAGAGGGACTCGATGCCCCAAGGCCAGGAGTCAGTCCGCCACACAGAAACAGCAGGCATCGTGGTCCTGAGGCAGGAGGAGCGTGGTGCGTGCTGGGACTAGAAAAGGGAGGGGCTGGGGACAGGCCAGCATGGCCTTGGGTTGCCAGCGGGGTGAGATGGCCCATGGCTAGCCAGCAGCCTTTGATCAGCCTGGGGGTGGAAGACAGGCAACCTGCGGCCATCTGTGGCTCACCTGAGGCAGAAACAGGACGCATCCAGGGAACAGGATGAGGCTCCCTTCAGACATGACAAGGGGAGCCTGCCATTCACGAGTCACAGCCCTGCGGCTCACGGCCACTGTCTGGCTTTTTCCCTTGGCACATTTAGGTTCTGCATCCCAGCATATAAGTAAACTGAGTCTTAAGTAAAGAGACATCACTGAGGACGCTCCACGACCTACACTTGTCATGAACTCCGTCCTTCCTCGGCGACTTGTTTTTAGATCATTTTAGCTTTTCATATTTTTCCATTTACAGATGACACCAAATTTAAAAACTAGCTACTTCGCTTTATCTCATTTCAGCCCCTTGTTGTTCCAGAAGAGTAGAATAACAGAAAAGGCCAGCTTTCAAGATGAATGTTCCCACAGTCATGAAACACCAGACAGCTGCTCTGCAAATGCACGTGAGCCCCAGATGGTCACAAGAAGGTGGTGTTCGAAGATCCTGGACCAAGGACTTTTGCTTTGAATCTGACCCATCTCTGATGCAGGGCTGGGGCACTGACCCCAGCTCACAGGTCACCGAGCATGGAGGGCCGGCTCTGTCTAGGTGAGGCTTTGTCTCCCTGACAGCCCCTTTCACACAGCACAACACGGGACTCTGAGTGGAGACCCCTGTGTCCTGAGCTACCCAATTAGGCTTTCAAAAAATATTCAAACATGCGTTCACTGTGAACAAAGTACAGAAACAAAGATGGCTACACCCCTTGGAGCAGATACAAGCTTTACTAAAGTGAAATAAGAGCTGCATCTAACAGTTCTGCATTTCCCCTCAAACCATTGGCATTTCAAACTTAAATAAGTATGAAGACTCTGAGACCTTTAACATGAAAAGTTTTTAACATGTCAAGGCTTCTAAGGTTCATTTGCTACCTCTTCTGAGGCACAGTCAGGAACCGTGCCCCTCTGTCAGCAGTTAAAGCTTTTCAGCTTAAAAGCAGCTAAAGCCAAATGGTACAAGCAGGGTTCATCAAGCCCGCCTGCTCTTCTTCGCCGCCCTCCAAGAGGCTCAGGGAGACTTGCACGTCTGCCACATTTGCTCCATTCGGCACAGGATCACAGCCTGCACAAAGCAGGGCTCAGACCCTCACAGGCAGGCAAGCATTCCATCCTGCCCTGGAATGTGAACTATTTCAGGGCAGCATCTCTGTGGAGAACAGGGAGGGCTAGAAAGTGTAGCCGCAAGGTAGGCACAGACACTGTTGTCTATCCACACTCAGCCATGCACACAATGTGGGGTTTGGGCTCCACGTTGCCTGAGGGCTCAGAAAAGCAGAGAGAGGCGCAAGGAGTCACCTCCACCTCTACACAAGCGCCCCCACTGCCCCTAAGCCCATTCATCCAGTTCTGCCTTCTGTGGAGAGCGAAGGAGACACACAGAAGGACCGAATGAAGGGCACACTCTATGCTCTGGGAGACATCGAGGGCCGGGAGATCGCCTGGTCCTGAACACACGCTGTGCCCTCCACCCACCCAACTCCTGTTCCTCAGAGCTCTCCCTCTGGGAAGTCTCCCTGGCCTCCCCCAGACAGCACTCTCTGCCCCGGGCTGTGGGCAGCAGCGGCACTTTGCATGTGTCTTGTGACTGTCTGGACACATTTGCTAGGGTTGAAGCTCCGGGGGCAGGGCCGCACTCTGTGTCCCAGCCCCTGCTGTGCAGTGTGGGTGTGGTGCAAGCAGAGAACCTCTGTGGTGCCCGAGTCCAACATACATGGGGTCTGGCTGAGCTCAGTCTAAGAAGCCAGCTGACCCCGTCCTCTGAGAGTGTGAGAGTATGAGTCACCATCCAAGGGACAAGTTGGGGGCTGGTGAGGGGGACAGGAGGTCCCTCGGGGGCGAGCCACAGTGCTGTGCTCCAGGTAAACAGTAGTGGTCAGCAGTGGCCTGCAAAGCCTGGATTGGGGTGGGAACCACACTGTCACTCTCAGCGGCCACTGACTGCAAGTCTGGGCACTCACCACACTTGTTCTTGGTCCTGCCTAGCTTGGCATGACTGGCTTTCTCCAGGAAGGTGGGCCTGGCCCAGAGAGAAAGGTGGGACCAGGAGGCATCTGAAGAATCAGACGGAAAGGAAGGCTGCACAGACATGCCAGGAAGAGCTGGAGTCGTGGACTGACACAGCTTCAGTTCTCTGGACCCATCGCCAGAAGCAGAACTTCCACTCTCTGTTCTTGATTTGGTCATCTCTGTCTTCTTTCTCCCTGATTAGTCGTAATTTGTCGGTCCCTTCTGTTTGCTCAGATAACTAACCTTGGTTTTGTTGATACTGTCTATTGTATGGGTCTCTAATTCAGTAATTTCTGCCCGTATCTTTGTTCAGCTGCTATTTACTCAGCACTGACTGTGTGTAAGGAGCTGTCCTAGGTTCTAGGAACACAGCACGGAGTGAAACAGAAAGTCCCTGTCCTCACGGAGCCTACATTCGGGATGGGGGCAGATAACAAACCAAAGTAAACATGTGAAACACATGCTGTCTTAGTTGCTGGAGTGTTCAGGAGGAAAATGAAACAGGGAAGAAGGTACTACAAAGGGTTGGGGAAGGGGCTGAAAGAGCAGGGAGGTGTCCAGGGATGGTCTCATTCCACAGGGACCACTGAGGGGAGTCCTGAAAGAAAATAAGGAGTGGACATGTAGCTCGAGGGAGAAGAATGCCAACACCATGGGTCTGTGGAGACGTCAGGACTTACCAGGACTGAGCCTGCCTCTTTCTGAGCAACCGAACTACATTCCCCAGCTCCCCTGGCATTTTGGCGGAATGTAGGGTGAGGACGTAAAGAGCAAGAATGTGATATTAAATGAGGCCCTGGAGAGCTGCAGGAACCTGGAGCTCTCTTCACTCGCAGAGACAAAAGCCAGCCACACTGGGACAAGCTATGGGAGGAGGCTGATGGATGGGACACATGCCCTTTTCCTGGAACAGGTGGGCTGAGACCCCGGGCAAGAGACAGAAAGGACGGGGCATCCTGCATGCTCTTCCAAGTGGTCAGTAGCAGATCTAGGACGATTCTCCAGAGGCTCCTTGATGGGAAAAGTGCTGAGACGTGAAAGATGGGTGAGACATGGAAGTGAGGTGAAGACGGGGAGGAAAGATGAGTGAGGGACAGAGGGAAGGATGTTTGGGGAAGAAAGGCGGGAACATGCTGGACATGGCCTTGCAGCTGGCCCGTCACCACTGCGAGGTGATAAAATTCCACAGGACTCTGACGCTAATTGTGTGATAAAGCCACAGAGTGACTTTTTTAGTATGAAAATATGCTGTGAATTTACTTATCATGTAACACCGGGACTTCAGGAAGACAGTCACTGGGATGGAAGAAAGGCCCTGTGTGGTGCAGGGTGAGGAGACCTTGTCTGAATCTGCCCAGTGTGCCCTCACATTCTACAGGGATGATGGTGCGTGCCGTGTCCCCTCACATCCTACAGCAGGACGGGGCGAGACTCAGTGTCAGCTTGGTCATCTCGGGTCCTGCACGTCACCCACATGGGATCCTGGAGTCGGGTGGCAGGGGCCAGAACCTGCCTGTGGAAGAAGGGTGGTTGAAGCTCAGCTTTCTTCCAGGTCAGGATAGAAGGTAAGAATCCCCACTCCCACATCTCCAATGTGTGTGGAGCTCACTATGTTGCCCAGGCTGGTCTTGAACTCCCAAAGTGCTGCGATTGCAGGTGTGAGCCACCATGCCTGGCCCAGTCTGAACATTTCATTTATGAAAGAATAATTAATGAATTCCAGTGAAACCATTACTGTTTGGTAACTGTATACAATGCCGTTTAAGATAACTCCTTCCTCTCTCATCACTGCTTTTCAAAATGGCCCTCTTGAACTTCTTGAAGATTAATTTCCACTCTGGAATTATAGAAAGAGAAATGAAGGGCCACCTTTGCTCGGAATTACTGAGGACACGTGGAATCAGCAGGTCACCCTGCATGGCACCCCTTGGTAGAAAGGACACACGGGCTCGCTACAGGTCAGGCTCTGATCTGGAGTCTTATGAGCGTCGTCCTAAGCTGTTAGACAAGCTGCAGGGATGTGGGGAAGGGGAAGCTCCACGTGGCTACCCCAGCAGAGAGCAGTCGGGAGAGCGCAGGCAGGAGCGGGCAGTGAGCATGGCGCAGCAGCTGCCCCCACTCCTCCACTGGGGGGCATCACCCAGGGCTGCTGGCGGCACACAAACCCCAGCACTGGCCTCCCCCAGGGGTGGGCAGGGCTGACTTCAAGGCAGCCCTGGGTGGGCAGATGGACAGGATGATGACCTCACCAGGCGTGAGGCAGGTCCCACTCACAGAACCTTGAGAGCAGCCAGCCCAAGGCGGGGTGGATAGAGGAGGCTCCCAGGCTGCCAGTGCTGCCTTGGGGGATGCATCTGGGCTTCCTGGTCTCACATACCCTGCATGTGCAGGACCTTGCCAGGGAGAAAGCAGAGAGCCCAGAGCCTGGCTCCTTTCTCTTAATTGCCTCAGGCTGGAGAAGACTGTTCTGATGATGGCAGGCGAGGCTGCCTGGCCTGGCCTGGCCCACCACTCCAGGGCCCCTGTCCCACCGCAGGCTGCTTAGTGGGAGGTGCCCCTGGGCCTTCCTGAGAGGCTGGGAGTCCTGCCTCTTTGCCCCAAACAGAAGTGCCTGGAATCAGCCTTTGGAAAACCCATCAGAGAGATGAGAAATCCTTGCAGTACTCTGTGGAATGTCAGGCATTTGCAATAACAATGACAAAGAAGGCCTGGGGGACAGGAGTCTCCACGCCCCCAGACACAGACACAGGGTGCACAGCCCTAGCGCACTGATTCCAACACTTTCTGGCATCATAAACAAGACATGAATATCCGATACGCCATGCAGAATGCCAGGTTAGATTTTTAGTTTTGACCAAAAAATGTCTTTCTATCTACAGTTAAATGAGAAACCACCAGAGTCTTAACTCAAGTCACATTTAAATACAGACCATTACTCTGCACTTCTGAGGAAGAGTTTCTAGATTTGGGGTTTTCTAGCCCGTGGCTCCCCTGAGGTTGGTTGGCCACGGGACTCAGCTCGCCCCTGGGGAGGCCCAGGTGTGTCTCTTCCACGTCCTCTTCCCCCTTTTCACCTGGACACAGGTGACATGGCTCTGGGGAAGGCAGAGCCATAGGCGGTAAGAAACCTGGGGTCTCTAAGTGACTCACAGGGTAGAGCCAGCTGCCGACCACACACCTGCCAGGACGGTCACGTGAACAAGAAACAAGCAACTGTGCCGAGCCATGACATGTTGGGCTCATTTGTTGGCATTTTAGTGCTGTTGAATTCACCACAAATCACTCTCACCTTTCACCATAAAGTAAGACACTCTAGCACCTCATCTCACTGCATCCGTTGAGGTGTGGCTGCTTCCTCATAAACAGGAGGCATGCATCCCCACTGAACAAAAAGGAGCAGGCCTCCTTGGACCCTCACCTCTCCTGCCCACCAATGGCAGCATCAAAGGGCCCTGCTACTCCTGAGCCAGACCCTACCTGCTGGACCACACGCCAAGAGCCTGAGGTTGATGACTCTACCCTCTCCTGCCCCATTCTGTATCCCCAGGGCTGCTGTGTACTGAGACAGTGATGAGTGGCCTGGCCCCAAGGAGCCCAGAGCCTCGTCCCTCTTGCCAGACACCTGCAGGAGGCACTGCCCTCCCACTCATCCCACAGCTCACAAGGCTGGCCTTTCCCACGTCATCCTCTGTACCAAGTGTCCACACCAGGTCACACAGGATACTAGGCACAGAGAAGAAACAAGAAGCGAGGTGTCGCCTCTGTATTTGGGACAGTTACACTTCATAAGCCCCCTCATAGCTCCTCCCCGCATCCTGAGTTGACTGGTGCTCCGCCACACCTGGTCTGGGCCAATTCCTCTCTGGACCCTGGCTCTCCCAGGCCCCCCTCTCTGTGGAGCCGGCACAGACCCAGTCAGACCACATCTCCTCCCCCTCCTGCCTCCACCTCATAGTTCAGTCCAGAGCACACAGCTTTCCATAACAGCAAAAGGAAGGGGTGGTCCACGCCCAGGACAGAGAATCGCTCAATAACCGACCGGCCACAGCAGGTCTGAGCAAACCCTCAGAAAACCAGCTGTGATCAGACTTCTTCTGCATCATGGTTGTGGCCTACAGCAGACCTTCCCAATCCCATTGTCACAAGGGAAGGGGAAGGCACAGGAGGAAACCTTTTAAGCCCCTTTTCTTCAAAGAGAATGAAAACTCTTAAAAATACAGTTGAAGGTGGCATGGTAGAGAATGAAACCAGGGCTGGATGCCACAGGTGAGGGAAAGGTCAGCAGGTGGGCTCCCGCCTCCGGCCCACCCACCCTGACCACGGCCCCAGTGTCCAGAGTCACCACTGTGCTATGGATATGGGCCACCAGCAGGGTCAGCAGGGTCAGCAAGATGGAGCCAGCAGCCCAGGTCCACCCTGGTCCAGTGGCCGGAGGGAGATGAGGGCCTCACATGCCAGACTGAGACTCGAGGTTTATTTTGCACGAAATCCTGGTTCTCAGGACGGCTGAGTCTGCAGTATCCTTCACATGATGGGCCTCGATACGCTGCCAACATATGAGTGGAGGGGCTGCCCTGGAATGTCCAAGTCCCAAGTCAGGGGGAGGATGCCCAGGTTCCAGGTGCTGCATTCACAAACACTGGATACCACTCTCCATCAATGACTGGGAAGTCCAGGGAAAAGCAATCCTAAACACAGTGCCTGTCTCGTGCTAAGCGTTCAATCAGCATCTGCTATCCTCTTTGTGCTTTCTTTGGCACACTTCCTCCTAAGCTACCACTAAACCATGTTCAACCCATCTCATTCACTTGCAAGGACAGCTCTTTCATCTTAACTGGGTGATACCAAGCATGTCTCTCGGCTAGATAAATGCGAAAACAGCACGACCTGCTCACAAGGTTGTTAGAAAGATCAGAACGATGCATGTAAGGTGTTCAGCATGATGTATGGCACAGAGAAAGCATCTGCTTCCCTGGTTAGAGACAGAGAAGACAAACAGCAAGAGTAATCCTAAAATTCTGTCAAAAAGAATGAATCCTAATTACAATGATTTCTGATAAAATTCTCCAATAAAAAGCATTTTTTGGCCAATACTCCATGAATATCCTGAAAGTCTCTCCTATATCTTCTGAGAACTATGGTTTTACCTAAGGTCGACTAACATGTAGAAATAAATGTAGTCTAACATTCTTCAAGCATGTCCCAATTGTTTTCATAAGTCATCAAAATCCACTGATCTCCTTGCATGAGGCTGTCACTTTGCATCCAACTTGCAAACGTGCAAGCAGTCCTCAAGCCCACAGCTGTTCTTCTGCATGGCCTCCACTGCTTGTCTTGCTCCCTGGAAGGTGCCAAGTCGAGCTCTCCTAGAAATTTAGGGGTCCAGTTCCCTCTCCAAGGTGTAGAAAATCATCTCCCCATTAAAGGAATCTGAGGTGCATGAAGCAGGGAGGAGAGAGATTCCTCCACCAAGAGCCCTTTCCTGCAACCCCCTGCTCAAATTAGTGCCCCCGACCAACACTGGAGGCCACTGCTCACCCAGGACTCCTGACGTTGAAGGAGAGCCAGGCTTTCTGGTTGAAGTTACATCACGCAATAAAAAGCACACGTCACTTTTAAGTGACATAAAAGAAAATTCATTCTTTCATCTCACTCTAAACAGTGCAAAGGTTCTCAGGCTCCCCTTGACTATTCTGACAATTGCTTTGTTCTCCCCTGCATGTCACCACCATCTCAAAACATGTCATCAGGCTATAGAGTTTGGTTTTAGTTTTTATCTCTAACTTCTACTGAGGTCTGTATGCCACGGAGTGAAAAGCATCTGTAGGCCAGGCTTGGTGGTTCAGCCTGTCATCCCAGCACTTTGGGAGGCTAAAGCAAGCAGATGGCCGGAGCCTGCAGGTTTGAGACCAGCCTGGGCCACTTGGTGAGACCCCATCTCTACAATTAGTCAAAAGCTAGCCAGGCATGGTAGCGCATGCCTGTAGTTCTGGCTCCTTGGAAGGCCGAGGCAGAAGCATTGCCGGAGCCCAGCAGGTTGACGCTGAGGTGGCCATGAGTGTGCCACTGCACTCCAGCCTGGGTGACAGAGTGAGACTGCAACTCAAAAGAAAGAAAGAAACGAAAAGAGGAAAGAAAAGCATCTGTAATTATGAGATGTTACTGCTTACTTCTGGGTTTCCGCACTGGCTCCTGTTCAAATGAAAGCCACAAAAGGAGCTGCGACCATGGCTCTGCTGTGACTGCCCTGTGGGCTGAATGCCCACTGAACGTCCCAATGATGTAAAATGAGGCCATTCTGAGCTACAATGAGGGAGGAGCAAGAAAAGCATGGAAATTAGAAAAGCAAACTTCCTCTAAGCTGCTGAAGTGCCTTCTATGGACAATCGTGCTTGAAGCAGGTTGTACCGACGAGTGACATGGCTGTGTCTGCATTCCCAGAGCAACAACCATGTTGGAAGTGTCCCACACACCATGCAAAACATGTCCCAAAGGGGAAAACTGCTCCAGATTTCAGCTGATGCTAGTTTGAATGGCCACCATTCTCCTCTCCAACGACCAAGAACACTTTGCCACACAAGAGTTTTCGTGCGCTAGTGTTTTCCCCTCCCCCAAATGTGCTCCCTTTCTCAGACCCTTTATCTCCGTGTGAGGTCCAGCCACCATTCACCTTCTATTTTCACAACAAACCCTTGTCAGTAACTCTTCCTTTCAAGGGAGGGCAGACTGTTGAAAAACCTGCCTGCTATTTTACAAGGTGCTCTTATTTTAAGAGGAGATGAATAAAACAGACAGTGAATCAATAAAATGGAGGGAAAGAAGACCAGAAAAGTAAACAAAGAAAAAAAGCCAAAGGAAAAAGACAGACGAACAAAAACGGGAGACTTTCTGTGGTTGCAGTGGTCAGGGCTGGAGCCAAGCGCCAGACGAGAAGAGAACCAGATTCTCCTCCCCAGACCCCCGGCTACTTGCCCCACGCAAAATGCATGTACACATATACAACCAAGTTTGCGCACATGCTTAAGTGCACACAAAAGCACACACGTGCATATAAACGGAGCACTTATACATACAAGCACATATGTGCACACAGACACAAGTGCACACAAGTACATGTGCACACAAATACCAACACATATGCGCACACACACAAGCAGTATCCAAACACGCATGTGCACACACAAACACATGTATGTACCCAAACACACACAAGCAATGAGCAACCAAATACACACCAACACATGTGCACATGCCCAAGGGCACACACAAGCACACATGTGCACTAAAACACACACACTCGGCCATCTGCTTGGGGAGGGTTAGAATGTGGGAGCTGACTCCACAAACAATCCTTCCCATCCCTGAAGGCCTGGCTATTCTGGGGTCCTCAGTTTGTGTCTCTTCTTGCCATGTGTCCTGCAGGCTCCTTTTCTGCTCCCCTAGGAGGACCAGGTGTTTTCCCCACCATCAAGGTTCACCACATGCAGGTGCTGTGCTAGGCACTTTCTGTACATCACCTCAGTTAATTCCTGCAATGCTGTTCACGAGGAAGTGACTCTCAGCATCGCACACTTCACAGGTAAGGTCGGAGACTGAGCAGGTGGTGGAGCGGCGTCTGGCTGGCGCAGGCTGTTCCCGGGGCCTGTGCTGGGCATCTCCCTACACCAGCCCTGCCCTCCAGCCGAGCCCAGCCCTCCTCTTTTTATGGCTGAGCTGGTGAGTCCAGCCCATAATCTTCTCACTTTCCAGTGAATACCCTGGCCAGAGAGAGCGTCGAGGGACCTTGGTGCCGGAAGGACTCCGAGATCTTGTCATTGACCCCTCTTCCGAAGAACAAGGACACTGAGACCACAAGGTGGGCGAAACCTCACTGTCGTCTTTCCACATGTGGGGGGCCTCGATGCTCTCAATTCCAGATCTAACACTCCTTCCACAACTGACGCTGTCCCAGGTCCAACCTCAGCAGCCCCTGTCATCACCTGGAGATATCAGACAGCAAACCACCAGCCAGATCTCAGGCACAGGCAAGGCTCCAGGGATGCTGGGAGTCTGTGACAAGTCCCTCAGAAAGGAATAGGTTGTCCACGATCCTTACTGTGCAGGTCTCCTGGGGACAAAGTCCAGGCTGGGTGACCTGTGAGTGAGGTGAGGCTGCAGCTCTGGGCTCTGGTCCCAAAAACAAGGAGTCCATACGTGGAGACAAGGTGCATCACGCTTCAGGGCCCCCTGGGGAGTGAAGGGGGGCTCGGCTTGATGGAGACGCAGGGTTCACGCCTGCTGTGCCTGCTGGGGGCTGACACTCAGAAGCTGTGTCTGAGCAGCTTCGGGCCCCACCCCTTGCTACCCTCTTGTGCACACTTGCATAAAGAGGGGAAAGCTGGGCCAGAAGGGCAGCCGGGTCAGCCTCACAGCAGGTCTTCAGCAACACCTGAGGGGACAGCCACAGAGCGCCTGGGTTCACCTGCTTTCTGCAGCCTCTGGGCACACAAACACTGGGCATGTCCAGGATGTGGCTATTTCCATAAAGACGGCTGTGTCGGATTCCAAGGAATGATGAACTTGATAGCACAGCAGTGCCACTCCCAGTTATAAATTAAGTCGAAATGAAAAGGTTTCTATTGTCTTTTTTATGGTACAACATAAAAAAGACAATAGAAATTGATTATGGAATCAATTCAGAAAGCCCCTGGAAGGTGGTGACTTAAGGTACCAGACAAGGAGGGGCTTCTGTGTCCTAGGGCCCATCTCCACTCTCAAACATCAGAATTCCCCGACCCCTTCCCCCGGTCCCACATCAGTCTGGCTCATGAGAGGGGATCAGAAACTGCGTGTGGCTGTCCATCACAGAGCCACCATGAAAATGATGAAGGCAAATAAAATGTGCCTAATGGCACCTGGTATCCTGTATTCTGTAAAAATAATGCTGTGCTCTCCACTATGTTAAGGTACCAGACAAAATCCTCTGTCTCAGCAAATGTTTCCGTAAACTGGTCTGAGAACAATATTCCCAGACGTTAGAATCAGGAGCTCTATGGCCTGCTTTGCTATGTTTAGATGCTGGTGACTCTTTACAGAACAAGTTACACAAAAACCAACACATGTGGCTTCTGCAGCTCTTAAGGTACCACAAGATCCTAATACACAGAAAATGTTATCAGGACAGAGGGTTTTAAAAGCCTGTGCTGAGTACTCAAAGCTGAGCATGAATCAGCACCTGAGCTCACAGCACTTGCTCCAAAAGGGGAACGGTCATCACCATTAGACCACAGGACAAAGGACAGCAGATTGTCCAGGAAAGGCCAACAGGGACTGGGGGTAAAGAATTCCTGCCCTCGACCCCGAGGGATCTGACCAGTCACCAAGAGAGGAAGGCACAGTCAGCTGTGGCTCCCCTGAATATGGAAGGAAATTCTGACTTTCTGAGCGATCCTAATTTCAGAGTGCCAGAATTCCCATTTTGACTTCTCAAGTATAAATGCCAAACTCTCTTCTACATCTAAAAAATGCAAAACAAATATAAAACCTCTGGTTATGGAAAATGCAGGCAGAGAGGAATGTTTCAAATAAGAGATATCACTGAGTGACACTGGAAAAATCACTTGAGAGGCTGAAACTCAGAAAGAAACCAGTCATAAGAAACCACCTACCTGAAGTTCTCTGAATATTTGTTTCATATAGTCACTGGATACTTCTGCTTCTTCTTTTGTGACTTACTTTTTATGCCCTGTTGCTTCTTCCCCACCAAGATCTTTCCTTTTTTCTTCTAACTGTGATTTAACAATGTATAACTGCATAATTTTATGGGGTACAAAGTGATGTTATAATTCATGAATACAATGTGGGATAATTAAGTCAAGATATCTATCACCTCAAATACTTAACATTTATTTTTGTGATAACACTTGAAATTTGCTGTGTAAGCAATTAAAAAATGGACAACGCTCTATTATTAACTATATTTTCCCTGCTGTGCAAAAGCAATTGAAAAATGAAAAAAATCCCATCTGAGATTTTGTGCTCTTGGACCATTGTCTCCCCATTCCCTCCACCCCCAGCCTCTGTAACCACCATTCCACCCTCTGCTTCTATAAGCATAATTACCTTAGAGTCCACATATAAGTGAGAACATGTGGTATTTCTTGTTTTGTGCCTGACTTATTTCACTTAGCATAATGTTCAGTTCCATCTATGTTGTCATGAGCATCAGGATTTTCTTCTTTTTTAAGGTTGAAAAATGTTCCATTGTGTATATGTACCACATTTACTTTATCCATCCATCTGTTGATAGACACTTAGACTGATTTCATCATTTGGTTACTGTGATGAGTGCTTCAGTGAACATGGGGCTGCAAACATCTCTTCAACAAACTGATGGAAAATCTTTTGGCTAAATACCCAGAAATGGGATGCTGGATCATATGGTAATTCGTGTGTGTGTGTGTGTGTGTGTGTGTGTGTGTGTGTGTGTGTGTGTGTGTTTGAATTGGGCTCTAACTCTGTCACCCATGCTGGAGTGCAATGGCATGATCATAGCTCATCGTAGCCTCGGCCTCCTGGGCTCAGGCAATCCTTCTGCCTCAGCCTTCCACATAGCTGGGACTGCAGGTGTGCACCACCACACCCAGCTAATTTTTTTTATTTTTTGTAGAGATGAAGTCTTGCTACATTGTCTAGTCTGGTCTTGAATGCCTGGGTCCATGCAATTCTTCCGCCTCAGTCTCCCAAAGTGCTGATATTATAAGCATGAGCCACCATGCCTGTCCATTTTTAGTTTTATAAGGAACCTCCATTCTATCTACAATAAAAGCTGTACTAATATACATTCCCTCCAACAGTGTATAAGGGTTCCCTTTTCTCCACATTCTCACCAACAATTATCACATTTTTGATAAAAGACATTCTGACAGGTAGAGATGATACCTAATTGTGGTTTTTATTTGCATTTACCTAACTATTAATGATGTTGAACAATTTTTCATATATTTTCATATCTTCTCTTGAGAAATGTCTTTATCCCTAGGGTGCAGGTATGGTTTAACATATGCAAATCAACAAATGTGATACATCACATTAACAGAATGAAAAACAAAAACCATACGATTATCACATCAGTTGCACAAAAAAATACCTGACAAAACTCACCATCACTTCATGATAAAAACTCTCATCAAATTAGGTATAGAAGCAATCTCAGCACACTAAAAGTCATTTATGAGATGCCCTCAGTTAACATTATACACAATAGTGAAAAGCTGAAAGTCTTTGCCCCAAGTTCTTGAACAAACCAAGGGTGCCTACCCATACCACCTCTATTCAACACAGTATCAGAAGTCCCTGCCAGAGCAATTAGGCAAGAGAAGGAAACAAAAGGCATCCAAACAGAAAAAGAAGAAGTGAAATTGTCACAGTTTGCTGATGACAAGATTTGATAAATGGCAAATCCTACAGATTTCATTAAAAACTGTTAAAATTTATAAATGAGTAGCCGGGTGTCTGTGGTTCCAGTTACTTGGAAGACTGAAGTGGAAGGATCACCTAAGCCCAGCAGGTCCAGGCTGCGGTGGCCGTGAGCATGCCACCACACTCCAGTCTGGGTGACAAGAGTGAGACTCTAACTCAAAAAAAAAAAAAGTAAATGAATGAATGAATACAGTAAAGTTTCAGGAGACAAAATAACACACAAAACCAGCAATGTCTCCATATACCAACAATGAACCATCCAAAAAAGAAATTAACAGAACAATTTTATTTACAATGACTGCAATAAAATAAAATAACTAGGAATAAATTTAACAAGGAAGTGAAAGACCTGTATACTGAAAACTCCAAAATGTTGATGAAATGAATTGAAGATGACACAAATAAATGACATATAAAAGATAACCTATGTTCATGAACTGAAGAATCAATATTGATAAAATATTCATACCACCTGACGCTATCTACAGATCCAATGCAATCAAACCCCAGTGACATTTTTCATAGAAATAGGGGAAAAAAACCACCCCAAACTTTATATAGACCCTCAACAACAAAAAAATACAAATAGCCAAAGCAATAAGAAATAAGAGCAAAGCTGGAGGTCTCACAATGCTGGACCTCAAACTATACTGCAAAACCACAATAAATAAGACAGCATGAGATTGGTAAGAAGCAAAAACAAAAACAGAAACAGCAATTAACAGAACAGAACTGAGAACCCAGAAATGAACCCAGGCATGTACAGTCAACTGATTTTTGACAAAGGTGTCAGGAAGACAAGGATAAACTCTCCAATAAATGATGTAGGGAAAACTGGATAACCACATGCAGATGAGTGAAACTGGACCACCATATCACATCATATGTAGAAATCAACTCAAAATCAGGGAACCAAAGATGAACATAAGATTATAAACCCTAAAGTTACCAGAAGAAAATAGAGGGGGAAAACTATGCGACATTGGTCTGGGCATGGATTTTTGGACATGAAACGAAAAGTGAGGCAACAAAAGCAAAAAGAGACAAATGGAATCATGCTGAGTCACAAGAAAATAATTAACACTGTGCATAGACAACCTGCGCATTGGAGGAAAAAAAACCCACAAGCCATACACCCAACAATATATACCTAACATATATATGGAGCTCAGACAACTCAATCACAAGAAAAAAATTATTTTAATGGGCAAGGGACCTGATTAGACATTTCCACTGAAGTTTTTAAAGCCATGAATGTATTTTTGGCACAAATACTATATCATACGCAATCAATTTTTTGTGAATAATTTTTTAGTTATCAATATATGTTAGAGTGATTTTTTTCCCCCTGAGTATATGACAGGAAAATGTTTAAATCAATAGATGAAGCATCTGTATTGGCACTGTTAATCTAGAAAAAAGTAGTTGCATAGAGAATTGGAGGGCAAGTGAGACAGGATATAGCTAGAGAAAGGCTAGGCAGACAGACAGGCGAGTCCTCTGGTAACAACGTGGTGAACTCCTGGCAGGCCTCTCAGGCTCAGTGTTGGTAAGCAAGCTCCTTGCAAGCTTCTCAAGCTAGAGCTAAGGTACTCACTGCTGGGATTGAAAAGGAACCAATCAGAACAGCAACAGCTCACAGTTAGTGCTAGCCAATTAGCTTGGACTTAGGGCTATATAAGCACCAGGTTTTTTCGGCCCCAGATGGGCAAGCCCTTAGCGCCCCCTCCTGCTTTGGGAGCTTTTCTGTCCTTTATAAATCCTGATTTCTCACCTTCCAGCTGTCCATGTCCCTCATTCTTCCTGGGCATGAGACAAGAACCCTAACCCTGAAGAGCTGCAACCTGAAGAGCTGCAGAATATTATCAGAGTCAAAAAACCATGCACCCCAGAGGCTGGCTTGCCAACCAAGGGAGTCAGCTGTACCAGGAAAGCTGCCAAAGAAGGTGAGACTCCAAAGCTGAAACACCCTGGGGGCTAGGCTTGCCAGCCCCACCCCCCATCGCAACACTCAGGACTTGACTTGCCAGCCCCTTAGAGCTGACACTTCCGGGGTTAGGCTTACCAGCCCCTCCACAACCCTCTCTGGGGCTTGGTTGGCTGATCCATTGAGCGGACTCTTGAAACCCAGGTTGACCTGACAAGTCCGCATCACAAGGACACTTAGTCTATATTCTCAGATGTAGCTTTATCATTTGAAACAATAAAGTTATTCATTTGCAGAATTTCCCACCAACATAGTAAAATTTCATACTATTTGATGAAAGATAGGAACAATGAAGTTAATTATTTTTTTCACTTCAGTATTTGCTTTGAGAAAAATGTTAAGGCTTGCAGGGATTTCTGATGCCAGTAAAGCGTGAATGTTGAGTATATTTAGCAATCAGAGTTACTTAACTTGTGGTAATTGACATACATATAGTTAAAATTTGCACCTCAGTTATTTAAACTGAGATATTCTTAATCAGGTTGAACATAATGTCAGTAGAAGATGACTTTCCTCAAAAAATAAGATGGAGAGAGTCTTTGGAAAATGGCCTCAGTGAATTCGTAAAAAAGCTTCCTCTAGATTTTGGTGATTTTCTCGGTTCTCCCATAATTCCTCAGTGCCCTGGCCATTTTCTGATAATCCATGGTCTTCTGGTTGCCTTTTCTTTTTCAAGCTCGCAAGTTTTTCTCTTTCCTTCTATCTTTTCTTTCCTTCTTTCTTTCCTCCCTCCCTCCTTCCTTTCTTTCTTATTTTTCCTTTCATATAAACTGAAAGATGTCTTTGGTTTTATCTACCTCCTAAATACAAGATGCCATCACAGGATTACACAGGTATTTGTGAGGCTATTCAAACAGAGTTTGTTTTTAACTTTTCTTCCCTCTTGCTAGAGAATAGTAGGTTGACAGCTAGTTTTCAGTTATTAATTAATATTTATAAAGTAATAAATATTAATAAACATTTTATTCAAAATGAAGTCCACAGCCCTGGTTATTACAATTGTCCAATTATAGACAGGTTTCTCTGTAGGCAACACACCACAGCAGTTAGAATTTCCTTTGACATGAGGACAAGGGCAGATGAAAGCCAGGTGATTTTTTTGATCCAGGGAATATTGAAGACCAACACTTGAATGTTGCCTCAGTCCCTCAAAAGCATCTTCAAATCCTTGACCCAGCTTGTCTTGTTCAGCACAAGTCATGCTTCATTAATAAATTGACAATTTGTAAAATTAGTTAAGGAAGTTGAGAAGAATTTTAAGGTCAAAGGGCCAAATCTGGTGAGGTGCTCATGCTGATGGAGACTCTGTAGAGTCCCAAGGTAGTGCAGGGCACTATGTAGCAAGGAGGCTGAGTGTTCTCTGTCCCTTTTTATAGATTGTAAAGAACTCTTTATATATTGACAAGGGAGCTGGAGCAAGTAGAGATGAGGGTATTTCAGAGACAACTTATGAAAGCTGGAGTCACTTTCTCTCCCAGGGGCTCTCATACAGGGACAAGAAAGAGTTATCAGAGGGACTGAGATGGGGAGCAAATCTAGAGATAGACTGAGCTGGACAAGAAGAGATCTGGAGAAAGCATTGAATATGAACAGCAGTTCATATAGGAACATAGCGGGGAAGCTTTTGCTCTACCTAGATTCTTTTGTTCTGAATTTTCCGATGCCAATGATTGCTCTTAAACACCAGATCTAGGGTGACCATAACAAAATATCACAGATTTGGTGGCTTAGACAACAGAAATTTATTTTCTCACAGCTCTGAAAACAAAAAGTACAATATCAAGGTGCCAGCAGACATGGGTTCTCCTAAGGCCTCTCTCTTTGGCTTGCAAGTGGCCACCTTCTGGCAGTGTCCTCACATGGTCTTATCTCTGTGTGGTCCCTGGAGTCACTTCTTCTTCTTACAATGAAACCAGTCATACTGGACCTTATGATCTTACTTAACTTTTAATGTCTTTAGAAGTCCTAACTTCAAATGGTCGCATTGGGGATTAAGGGCTTCAAAGTATGAATTTTGGGCAACACAGTTCAGTATATAACAAACACCTTGAGCTAGGAAGACTTTGCTCTTTTGCTGATGGATCTGTGTGTCATGTAGGGACCACATTACATTTTCCTATGGTTTATAAGCCCATCTTGATCTTTGCTTTGTGCATGTGTAAGTAAGGCTTCACATTTATGAAGGAGCAGCTAGGACACTCTTTGGTTTCTCTAGGCTTGTTTGAAGCCAGCTTTCCAGAGGCACTGGAGAGCAGGGTCTCTGGGTTCCCTTCTTACTTAAATTTCTACCTGGTTTACTGCGTCCAAAACAGCAGCATGACCCAAAGCATCTACAATATTGTCCTTTCCTGACTGTATGCCGCCAAGCTCGCTACTGTTTCTGACAATAGTCCTGGCCATAGGTTTTTACATACTTTGCCCCAAATCAAGTCAGCCCTCCTTGGGGCTTGCTCTGCCCTCTAGTACAAGCATGATCTGGATTGGGGAGACAGAAGCAGGCTCTGGCTAAAACACTACAGACTCCCACTGCTCGTACAGGTCAGTAGGGTCTCAATGCTTCTCATTTTGCTGCAAGTCTGTGGCCCATTTCCAGAAACCTGATGTGATTGTTTTTGAAAACTCTGCTTAGTTTTGTCAGTGCTTTTTGGGGAGAGGATTTGCCAAGCTCCTCATTCAGTTATCCTGGAAGCCCCAGGCCATTTTGTAGTTTGTTAATTTGTTTTTAAACTAACAATGTTCTGGACCTGTTTGTGTGTGTGTGTGTGTGTGTGTGTGTGTGTGTGTGTGTATACGTGTGTGTGTGAGTGTTACAGTCTAAATGGGATTTGTCTGGTGCAATACAGAGTGGCTGGTACCCTTTTGCTTGTCAATTGTCAATCCAATACCTTTTACTGTAATCATTTTAATCACTGCAAATTATCTCCACTTATAACATTTATAATTAAGGATAAAATGCACACTTTTTGCTTCTAAAACTTAGGTAGACAAACTGTTGGCTGCTGGGCCACCTGTTTGGTATCAGAAATTTCAGGAATATAGGGGTAAGTGAACCAAAATTGGATGCTACACAATCATAGACATATCTGAATGTAATTATTTCAGTATGAAGGGCTTACCTTTTCTTGTGAATCTCTAAGAAATAAAAATAATAAATAACTTAAAGTAATACTTTATCACTTGTTCTAAAACTATCTTTTATTTGTAATATATACTGACATTCCTTGGAAATTCCACTAAAGGTAAAATAAAACACCCTATATTCTAATAGGGGAAATTAGGTATTAATCATTTTTGAAACTACCTCAATTCATCTATGTAAACACTGAAAACAAGCTGCATCTATATTATTGACATGGAAAAGATGTCTAGGATATATTGTTCCTGGAGAGAAGAAGGGCACAGAACAGCACATACTATTTCATTTATGAGAAATCACTTATAGGGCAATCCCCTCGGGTCCCCTCCCACTGTGAGAGCTTTTCTGTCCTCTTAATAAATCCGGGGGGGGCGGGGGGGAGAAATCACTTATAAACACAAAATGTTATTCTGAGATTATCTTTTGGTGATGAAATTGTTAGCAGGGCTTTTTCCCTTATATCTTTCTGTGCTTTCCAAAATCTTCAAAAAGTTCATTTAAAATTTCTATAAACAGGAAAATGTTATAAAATCTTTTCTTGGTTGTGACTTAAAGATTTTTTTTCTCTGAAGTTTGAACTCTCTGTCTCAGCACTGCTGAGAAACAAGGAATAATCTTCTTTCACTGTGACCTTGGACTTACCTCTCCTCTGGGTAAGTACCCTCTTCCTTAAAGGGGCTTTCCCATCATCCATTTAGCCTTTGAAAAAACACCCTTCCTTGCTCCCACAGCACTTGGCCTGCAAGCACAAAGGTCATTTTGTCCAAAAACCCAGAGTTTCTTCATCCAAGATCCCTTCTGCCAAATACTTTAGCTAGGAATCTATTTTCTTATCTGGTTTCTCAAGCTTTAGGGTGCAAATTATGCACACTGTGCCATGGGACAAGGTGCAGACATCCACTGTCCTGGAGGTTCATGGCAATGGAGTGAGGGTTTAGAATGATGTCTCATTAACCCTCTGACTTTATCTGTGCCTGACTCATGGGGACACTGTACAATTTTAACAGATGGTGTGAAAAAGGAAATAATTTCACTGGCTGGCACCTGGCTAGCCTTAACAAGAAGCCCGTCCTTCACCTGGCCCTGGGTTCAAGGTCCCAAGATTCAAAAGCGTCCTCCCAATCCCCTCTGACTTCATTCACCACACACAGCAGCACACCCCACAAAGAATGCTGCCCCACAAACGCATTCTTGCATAGCCCAAGCAAACACTGGCAGTCTCCCCAGGGTCAAGGGCTCCACACCCCCATTCTCAGACACTGGCCCTCTTCACAGATTCTTCCTCACATACACACTCTGCAAGCACATTACCTTCGACACCGTTACACAAAAACCTCTCACCATCAGCCACTTTCACAGAAAACATCAGTATGTAAAAAGTATGTAGAATTAAGCTGGGCTCAGAGGCTCAGCCTGTAATCTCAGCACTTTGGGAGGCCGAGGTGAGTGGATTGCCTGAACCTGGAGGTTAGAGACCAGCCTGGGCAACCTGGCGAGACTCGTCTCTACAATAAATCAAAAACTAGCCAGGCATGGTAGTGTGCTCCTGTAGTTCCTGCTACTTGGAAGGCTGAGGTGGAAGGATCGCCAGAGCACAGTGGGTCAACGCTGGGGTGACCGTGAGTGTGCCACTGCACTCCAGCCTGGGCGAAGGAGTGAGATTCCAACTCAGAGCAAAAACAAAAACAAAAAAAAAAAATGTAGAATTAGAAAGAACAGAAGACAAGGCAGTTAAAGCAAAACCAAACCCCAGCCCAAGATACAGAACTCAGAAGGACTTCGATTAAAAGAAGAGTGAGTCAATGTGGACAAGTCAGGAGAACACTGAGTGCACTCTGGAGCCCAGCTGGCCACTGTCCTGGGCAGAAGACTGGACACTTGCTGCTTCCAGAATTTCCCACAGGAGAGACCCGGGAAACCTCTACCCTCATTCCAGTCCCGCAGTGCACGAAGGCCCGCGGAAATGCGGAATGGCAACCTCAACCCTCACAGCGCCAATCAACAGCGAGTGTGGACCCGAGTTCCCAGGTGGTTCTGGAAACCACGAGTGAGACAACCAAGTCTAAGCTGATTGACCCAGCCCCAGTAACACCAGCACCAACGCCCAGTTTTTCGTTCAAAACTGTCTGTGATACTTTTATTTTCCTACACTGAACAAGAGGCCTCAGCTTTGTGATTAGGTGTTATGGACGGCAGGAGCCACTGGGCAGCGGGAGGCCACACAGGCAGGCCACCATGGCTTCCCTTTGCTGGGGGTCCCGGCATCTGAAGCTCTTCACAAGCACTCGCAAGTATCTGGCTTTGGCAGGGCAATTTTCCAAGCCTTTCCCCAGGAGTCCGTGTAGCCGCGCAGCCCATTTCAGCCACTCCTGGTCCCGTTTGTCACGTTATTTTCAAGAAAAATGGGTTCTGACTTGGAGCCCAGGTCTAGGACAGCCCTGCTTTCCACCCTGCTCTGGTGACAAGGAAAAGGCAATCCCCAGGCTGGAAGTGGCCTGAAGGTAACCCTGGCCTCCTTGGAGCTGACCCCCAGCGACCCCAGACAAGGAACCCTTCCTGCCTGAGAAGCTGGGGTGTAGACACGGACACAGCGACTTTCCCCACAGACCCCAGAACACGCAGCCC
>NW_007259552.1:115668-116140 GCF_000164805.1 Carlito syrichta | reverse complement strand
GCCTCCCCGGTGGGTCGCCGCCTTCGAGGCTGTCCCGGGACGTGAAGGCGGCAGGGCCCTCGGCTGGCGCCGCAGTCACCTGCCCAGGGCCTCTCGGGACTCCGGCTGCGCACTCTCTTCGCGCCGCAACCGCAGCGGGGCGCATTCCGGGGAGCTGCCGGGTCTCCGCGCGGCCCCAGGCGCGCCCCTCGGCCTCGGGTCCCCCGGCTCTAGCCCTCCCTCCCTGTCCCACGGCGCAAGCCGTCTCGCTCCCGCGCGCCCGCAGCACCCAGGACCACGCCTCCCGCATGCCCCTCCCGCCGTCCCCCGGCTCGGGCCCCCCTCGCCAGGTCCCGCGGTTCCCGCGCCCGCAGGAGCTGCCCCTCCTCGGGGTCGGCTGGGAGGCGGGGCTGGCTCCCCAGACCCCGCGCGGAGCCCTGGCAGGGCCCGACCCACCCCGCCGGCCTGCCCGACGGCAGCGCGCTTACCTGGG